>NC_136489.1:98575949-98610949 GCF_053919585.1 Euprymna scolopes | reverse complement strand
AAAAATGAGTTAGGTAAAGAGAGATGTAGCTAAAAATGGTGGGATAAATAGGTGGGGGTTCTGTGGAGGGGTTCTTTTAGAATGAATGGGGGACTATATAGTTTAGGTTGTAAATAGGGTGTGTGTAATTCGTTAGTGTTAGATTTTAGGGGTGGGTTATAGTTATTATTAGAAGGGTGAGAAGTTGCTTAACAGGTGGGATTTATAATGTTTACAATTAAGTGAGGTTTCAGTTTTTTTTATTTAGAAGTTTATCTCTATCTCTAAAATTAGTAATCAGTAATTTTTCAGTTAAGCATAAATAACATGGGGAGTTTAGTGATTTACAGGTACTAGCTCTATTAAGAATTTCCCAGCTAATAATTGGGGTGAGGTTGTTTCGGGTAAGTAGTAGATAGTGGTTAGTTAATGAAGTACTATTGGGGTGGTTGGGGTTATTTAGGGAGCATTTATGCACTCTAAATCTGTCTTTGAACGTGGTGCTTGAGAGGCCAATGTAAATTTTTTTGTTAGTGGGTCTTCAGCAGGGGCAATAGTTGCTTTGTAAACCACATTTGTTGAGAGACAATTTTGCTGGAGCGGGCATTGGGGTTTGTTAAGGCAATTACAATTATTTTGACCATTGTTATTATAGTTGTGGTTATTTAGTATTTTATTGTTGTGTTTTTTAATTTTATTTTCTAGATTATTTGTGCAACTGTAGCTAAGCTTAATAGCGTTTTTATTAAAGATTTTATGTAGAATATTACTAGGGGGGAAGTGGTGATTAAGAAGCATAAAGAATTTTTTACCTAATTTAGTTTTTATCAAATTATTATAGGGAGGGTTAAACCAGAGGACTTTACGGGATCTGTTATTCCTATTTGTATTGTTTGGTTTATTAGGGTCCAAGTATGTAATATTAGGGTTGGAATATCCAGATTCCTTTAAAGCATTTTCAAAGAAGGGTTTGTGTAGGTTAAAAATGCTGGAGTTAGATGAGTTTGTGCTAAGCCTTTTTTCTATTGATTTAGGGATATGTTTAATAATGTGTTTGGGGTGGTTGGACAAAGGGTGTATATATAGGGGGTATGTATTATTTTTAGTGTATGGTTCATAAGTATTATTAGGGAGGTTAAAAGTAACATCTAGAAAATTTACTGTTTTTAAGTTGGAAGTTACTTCAATCTTTAGATCCATATTCTTCAGTTCCCTGATGATGTTCTTTTTAATGCCTTCGCACTTTGGGCCGCTTGCGTTTTCAACAATGATAAGGCCATCATCTCTGTAAAGTCCCACGTTGTTGTTGGGGATAAATTTTGTGAGATTATATAGGATGAAAAGGCCTACTAAGTCAGTAGCCTCAGCTGCATCAAAAGCACCCATCGCAAGGTCGAAGGAGGTAGGTTTGTCTTTTTTAGTCCATTGAGAGTCCTGGCTTAGTAGGACAGTTTTACGGCATTTCAGAATGATGTTAGTTTCAGATGGTTGAACATCGGAGAAGGTAGAAGCAAAATCCAAGACAGTGTCAAAAAGGTGTTTAGAAATAGAAGGGTAGTAATTAACTATGTCAAATTGGATAAATGCAGCCTTGTTCTTGTTAGGTATTCTTTTAAACCAATTAATGGTGTCTTCGGTGTTAATCCACTGGTAAATAAATATATATATATATATATAGAGAGAGAGAGAGAGAGAGAGAAAGAGAGAGAAAGGGACGCATTGTTTAAAGTAAAAATATGTACTGTTTAAACCCAGTACACAATTGATGATCTCACAAATTCAGTTCTGCATATAGAAGAAGGTGAGAGATATTGTTTTACTCGATTCTCTTTAGTGTTGGCAATTCTACTACTATTAGATGTCTTTACCAATGGTTCAAGTAGATCACCTCACATTAAAACGTCTATGATACTAAATATTTCTATTTCTATTAAAATTAGAATTTCCAACACTCAAGAGAATCGGGGAAAACTATATCTCTCACTTTTTTCTATATGCTGAACTGAAGCAACACAACATAACAAAACAAGTAAAATTTACTCCATGAACAGAAATGTTTTGCACCATCTTATATATTTTTACCACGATTGAAACAAAAAACATAATTATGCAAAATCTATTTCGATAATCTTTATTTAAATTTTTATCAACATTCATTTCATTATTCTGTTTCTAAAATGTTTAAGTCGTTTTTATATAAGTAAAATTCAGAGAATCTAAACTAGCGTCTAATGACGAATAACTGTGGATTAAATTTAATGCAAATCTGAAATATTTGAGTTTCAAATAGGTGGGGGGGTTTCTATATTAAACATACTCCAGAGAAATTGAATTTTTTCTATATTAAATACTCCAGAGAAATTGAAATTTGTTGAATATTTATTAACTGATGTCTAATACCCACTGTAAAAATTTCACAAAAGTCGGAGATATTTGAATTTTCGTTAGGAGACTCCACTCCATTTTTACTCCCTTGAAATAAAATAAATTTAACGAAACATATCCAATATTATGGCGTCTGAATCATCTTCAGCTGTGTGCCAAAATTAGTTTGGGTGTAAATCATATACATACAAATAAATAACATATATTCGTATCTAACTTTAAATAGATAGAGACTACTCTTCCCGTTTCTATGATGAGCTTTTGTCTATGTTATTTAGGTTGTCTTTTAAAAGTGTTGAAATGGAAAGATTTTTTCCCAATATTACCTTATGAATGTTCTGGTTCACCAAGATGCTAGCGCATCTCTGCGGGAAGGCGCGTCATCTGGGCCGCCTACGTTTTCATTCATTCTTTTCGCACTAAAAACCTCATCAGCAAACGACGGAAAAGAGAGAATTGAATTAGTATTTTTTTACATATTTCTTGTGCAGGACGTGACAAAATAGAATCGAAGTGGACAATAGTTTCAATTTGGCATCAGTTTATGGATTCCTCCTGAAAAGCAGCTGTGCTAATTTTTATTTTTATTTGTTTTTTTTTTTGTTTTTGTTTTGTTTTGTTTTTTTGTGCGTTAGAGTTGAAAGACAGTAGTTATTTTTAGTTGGGCAAATGCGTTTCGAATACTGTCGATCCTCTTAGGGGCAAGAGAAAAGCTGAGATTGGACAGGTTTCTCAGATTCATGTCTAACTCGTCCCTGTTTATAGGCTTCCCACGAGAGCAAAGTCAAAGACAAGTTTGTTTTTTAATATACGGGATGTCCTGTTACCTCCAAACAGGCACCATGGATTTTTTTATTACATTTTCACCCAAAACAAGGTACATTGCCAGTTTGGTGTAGGGGGCTACTATCAGGGGTAACATCTACTGGGGTACTATGTGGGAATTTGGGCAGCAAGATGTCTGAGCACGTTACACTAGAACTTCTGCACGTCAGTACAGTTGGGGAAGCAGGGACCGTGAATAGAATTCCAAAGTCTAACAGTTCTGGGGAAGAAACTACTGGAGTAGAAAGACCTTTTACATCTAGGGGTCTCTACTGTGTGGGGGAGAGATTTAGCTGCCTGTCGGGTTTGTCGAGGGTGTTTACGTCGTGGGGGCACAAGTGTTTGCAGTTCATCAGAGCATTCTCCATTAAAATACTTGTAGAACAGGCAGAGGGGTGCAACATTTCGTCGATGGGACAGAAGCTGAAGCTTAGATGCCAGTTCAGGGCCTATCAAATTGGCGACTCTCTTTTGAACCTTGTCTAGGAGCGAGAGACTAGTAGTAGATGCACCCGCCCAAATATGACAGCAATACTCCATACATGGGCGAATGGAGGCCTTATAGAGGTACAGGATACTTTCGGGTGTTAGTAATTTTCTAGCACGGTAGAGAGAGCCTACCTTCTTTGCAGCAGCCCTGGCAATGCTTTCAATGTAATTGGATTGGAAATAATACTAATTGTTCACTTCATAATATATTACTACTCCTTCGATTGAAAATAGAACACATACTACACTTTGATCCTAGTCTATAGGCTCATGTATTTGTTTCTCAGTTATCAATGTGCTATTAGTAAAATCCAGCTCCTCAATATGGATACTCTATTAAAAATAACTTCAGTTTTTTCACAGAACAGATGAAGTGTACTATCAAAAATTATATTAAACTGGTAATACACCTTTTGTAACTAATCGTTTAAACATATGATTAACGCCTGTAATCGTGTTGAGAAAATTTCCGTGAGAAGACGAACCAGAAAAAATGAAAAGATGAAAAACTATGGCACTAACTCTAAGGCAGGGTTTAACCGGCTTCCTCCGAAGAAGGAAGGTTTAATGGGATTGTGATATTCTCAATCGATTCTCAGTCGCATATATATCCCCTTCAAAGGGGTGATGATTTTTTTCAACTCTTGCGGGAAGGTGTCGATATCCCCCTACATACAGCGCCTTTAATTCTCAAATTGGTCACTCATCTGGTACTAACTAGACTCAACGTTGCTTAACTTAGGTAATCTAGCGTGAACTGGTGTGTGAACGTGATTATGCGCTATGACTAACAGCAACAACATAATAACAGTAATAACAACCACAGTAGCAAGGCAAGTATGGGGAGATAACTGGATAAATGAATAAGTTAAAGAGGTTAGAAACGAATGCTACGTAACATATATTGCAAGGGAAAAGAGATTGACATTTTCGTGACGTTGTGATCAATCTCTGACTTGGAGCAGTAGTTGACTATTATTTTTTTTATTTATTTAGATTCTTGTTGGTGTGTGTCCACCATACGGATAATAATGAACTTTCCACTAATTACGAATAACGGGAGACTATGTATATCAGTAGGGACACACAGGTTATACTCAAGTTTTGTTGCAATAAGCACTAGTCCTTAATTATCTGAAGACAATTGTCTTAGTTTCAGTACAAAAACTACTGCGGCTAAAAATTAAACACGTGATAGAAATCGACGAGACATCCTTAATAAGAATAGAATATATTTGCATAGGACATTTCAACAATTGCAAGTCTTATATGCTACGCTTATGTGACGATTTTACAATCGCTCGCCCTCTCTTTCTCTCTCTCTCTCTCTCTTTCTCTCTCTATCTATCTATCTATCTCTATCTCTCTTTCTCTTTCTCGCTCTTTTTCTCTTTCTCTCTTTCTCGCTCTCTTTCTTTCTCTCTCTCTCTCTCTCTCTCTTGTGAGTACAAAATAGAAAGGGAGATTAACAAAAATTTCAATCAAAATAAAAGATCAAAATAAAATTAGAGACTTCTGTAAGAGAATTTAGAGTTAAAAATTTTTTTAATGAAATGCTTATACGAAAGTCAGTTGACATTTGGTTTGAAGAGAGCCATATTTTAATCTGCAACTCTGCAATAATGTTTTGCATAGATGGGAAACCCTTGTGAAAAAGCTCTGTGAATATTCCACCTGACACGAGGCACACGGAGGAAGGAAATTTTTACTGTGAATGTTTGACAATAAGAAACCAGAGATTGAAGCTCAGTCGAGCAGCTTTCATCAAAATAACGGTAGAGTAGTTTAAAATGGGGTTTAAGGATGTGACAATATCTCTGTTAGAACTGCGTCACAATAAACAACACGAAACGAGTATTGAATATAGATTAATTAGGTTTTGTGAGGTGCACGATGCTGTCGTCTAGTATGACAACAGAAACCCCCATCGTTGTCCGCGGATAGCTCTATAGACGCCCAGTTTGATACAGACCTCGTCGAACTGATCACTTTCAAGGCGAAATCTCAGACTGCCTCTGATTGTCCGAAAGACCGTCTCCTAATTAACTCAGTGGACGTTTATAAAAAGAATTCTGCCGAATTTTCTAGACTTGAGTATCAAAGTGTTATGTGATATGGTGGGGACCTTTGAATCGCATGAACAATTCTTACAGACTACTCCCATAAATTGACTTTTGATAATCTATGTGTAAACATTTCCACTGTGTGAAAAGAAATCTATTTTTAGAACTGACGTTAAATTTTTAACTTCAAACTTTCTGTAGTTTTGTCGTTTGATAAACATTCACTCCGCGCTTTGTCTCCTCTGACCCATTTATAGTATCAGAAGGAATAGGAAATCATTTTGCATTAGATTTCAGAGTCGATTGCTATCTTTGTGTCGCCAAGGATAAAACTCCAACCCTGGCGAGAAAAGGAATTTCGAATTTTCTATCTAATGGACCTCAGTATGTCTATTTCCTTTTAATGGCGTTTTTGTGTTTTATTTAATTGTTGGGGAGATGGACCATTCTATAGAAATGATGGTAATGCATTAATACACAATTGACATTGAAAGAAAATTAAATTAAAAGATGAATAATAAGAAAAGATAAACAATTAAAGGATTAAAAGAAAGAATAATTAAATTGTTTTTAAAAGATTAAGTAAAAAATTAAACTGAGTTAGAATAAAAGACAATAGATAAAATTGTAAAAGAATAAAAGAATAATTTGTCTAATAGATGGAACATATTACCACAAGATCGCTTCCCTACTTACTACAACATTATTATCTTCATGATTATCCAGTGTCAAAAATACTTTTCATGAACTGTCCTCATAAATAATTAAAGTTTGTTAATTCTATTTATTGTTTTCAAGCATCTCATAATATTTTTCATTTTACATCTAGGGATTTATTTATCCATCTCATTTACTCGTATCCTCGAATCGCTTTTATCCAGGATTATTGGTGGCTCGTTTAAGCAATGGTGGAATATTATGAAAGTGAATCTAAATTAACATATAAATGAAAATACGAATAAACGGAAGTCAAAACCGTATTTTAATGTTATGTATTAAACCATATAGATAACTAAAGAAAAGAACGATAAAAATATAAAAAAGAGACAATGAATAAATAAATGAACGATAAAATAAGATGCAAAAATAAAGAATGTGTTAGTGAAATCAGAACTGACCAGCCAAAAAAAATATATTAATGTATGAGAAAAACAATTCAAAAAAAGAAAATAAAAGTTAATGAATTCAAAAGAATGAAAGTTCGATAGAGTTAATAAAGAAAAGACAGACAATTTGTAAATCAGATGACAAAGGAAATATATACAACTAGCCGTATCATATCAGTTGCTATGGCTCAGTTTGTGTAAATTGATCCCTCTTCCCCGCAAAGAAAAACAAAATTCATTTTTAAGAAGGAAATAGTAGCTAACTTTTTATTTAATCATAGAAGAGTATCCGTAAGTTAATTAATAAAAGAAATAGTTCATGTATTTATTTCTTTACGAACTGTTATCCTATTCTCCAATATTTATCGTTTTACGACAGTCTATGAATGCGTAAGTAAAGGTGGAATAAAAAGTACGTAGATGATTTTTTTATAGCAATTTATAGTAGCGAGCCGCATGGTAAAACGAACACACGGACACAGAAACACGCAATAGAAATAAGAATCGGTGCGAGAAAAGAGTGAGCGGGAGTGTGAGAGAGAGTGAGAGAGAGAAAAGAGATTTGTGAAGGATATATACAGAAGGGGGAGAAATATATATATATATATATATATATATATATATATATATATATATATATATATATATATATATATATATATAGTACAAAGAAAGAGCGAAAAGAAATAAAAACTGCTATAGGTAGTGCTGATGCTGTAAAATGTTTGTTTTTATTTTGGCAAAAAACGAAATGTAAAAAGCGAGCGAACAAGAAAGAGAGAGAGTAAATAAAAATTGGAGTAGATAACGTTGACGCTGTAGAATGCTTGTTTTTTTATTTTAGAGAAAAAAGAAATCTAAAAAGCGAGAAAGAGAGAGATTTAGGAGAGAAAAATACAGAAAGAAAGTTGGGAAGATTATATACAGAGAGAGGAGAAAGAGGGATAGAAAGAGAGAGCTGGGAAAAATATATATACAGAGAGAGAGAAAGAGAGACAAAGTTGGGAAGAGTATACACAGAGGGGAGAGAGAGAGAGAGAAACAGAGAAGGAGAGAGACAGAGCAAATAAAATCTTTTTGTAGATAGTGTGGACACCGTGAAATGTTGGTTGTTTTTTCTTCGGCATAAACAGAACATTAGATGGCGAACAATATCTACACCAATTTTTATTTCCTCCCTCTCTCTCACTCTCTCTCTCTCTCTCTTTCGTATTTATTCTTTCCAACTGCCTTTCCCTTTTTCTCTCGCTCGCTCTTTCTCTCTCTCAATTTCTCTCTCTCCTTCTCCACCCGTTCTCTCTCTCTTTCTATCTATCTATCTATCGCGCTCACTTTTTACATTTCTTTTTTGCCAAAGAAAAAAATCATTTCACGGTGAACAATATCTACACCAGTTTTTATTTCCTCTTTCTCTCTCTGTCTCTCTCCCTCTCTTTCCCTCTGTCTTTTATTCTCTTTCTCTCTCTTATTCTCTTTCTCTTTCTATTTCTCTGTATATATTTTTCCACACTTTCTCGCTCTATTTCTCTCTCATAGTTGAAAAGCTATACGGAGAAATAAGTAATATTATTGAAATCTAGTTAATCGTAGGAAAATATGTAAGTAATTTATATTGCCCAAATTAAAAGTAAATGTAAAGAAAAATATAAAAAAAAAGAGTTTTAAAACGCCCGGTTATAAAACAAAGTAGAAGAAAACAAAAAATAGCATAGTGTAAGATTCGCTAAGCCGCTCCGAAATTGAACAATTAACAATTGTTCCCGAAAATATTTTTCAGGATTTGTTTTTTGATAGTTACGTGTTGTTATGTTTCCATAGGTAAGTGAAAGGTTATCAATATTTCCTTTTCTGTTTATGAACGGTTATTATGTTTGTATTTGGTTAATTTTTTTAAAACGAGTGCCTCTTGTAGAGAGTGGCGTCATACTTGAAAAGTTCTGAAGCGTCTGTTTTTTTTTTTATTAAAGGATAGATTCCGGAATAATCGAATTGTTAATTCTAAGGCAATGAGAATGGGCGGAATTTGAAAAGATAGAATTTATTATTTTTGAATTGGGAAATGGAAAGATTATGTTATGTCTATGAGTTTATGATCCAGTTACGAAAAATGCAAGCACAATATCGGTAGAATATTGACTGGGACCGGTAGAAGGACTAAATATTTAAGAGTATAATAGGAACTACTTACTCTAAAGATGATGCGATTGTGGTGTTGTTGCTTCAAGGATGATAATATAGGATTTTATTAAAACGACTAAATGTGTGTAAAATATCGTTCTAAAGTTACATAAGATATGCATAATAATATCTATAATAGTCTAGACATAATCAATGTGTATGTGTCATCTGTTGTTGCAAACCTACGATACTTTAGTCCAGAGGGGAATTTATGCAATCAAAATATTATATATTGAGATAAATGCATGAATAGAAAAAGCAAAAATAATAAATTACAAACGACAAGATAAAAAGAAGAGGTTTAAAAAGTATACAAAAGATCGAAATATTAAAAAAAAGTAAATCGTCAAATAAATTTATGAATAAAAGCAAATAAAAATAATGATAGAATGTGTGGGAAATAGCAGATTAGAAAAACGAAAGAATAAATTAATGAATGGGGAAAAATGAATATAAAAGGTTGAATAAATAAACGAAAATTCAAAAGACAAAAATAAATAATGATTTAATTAAGAACATAAAAGAAGAAGAGAAAATCAAAAATTAATAAAGAATAAAAAATACAAAAACACTATTGACTAACTACAAGCACTAAATATGATTTCCCCCACTATCTATCTGTGCCTAAATCTAAATGCAGATTTCATGAACAAAGATTCTTTCCGAGAACTGCTCGTTTTTGGAACACTGTACCGTTGGTATTCTTCCCGGTTGAATACAGCATAATAACCTTCAAATCCAATGTAAACAAGTTTTTGTGAAGCCGTTCGCATAAATAATAAAGTTCTACAACATTTACACAATTAACGATTACTACACTACTATCATGCATCCATTAACTTTTATCCTCGAGTGCCCTTCTGGCTTTGATAAGTGATGACCCTCAAATAATATATATATATGCATTCCTTCAGTTTATATATTTATATATATATATGTGTGTGTGTGTGTGTGTGTGTAAACTGAAGGAATACAAAAAGAAAAGACAAAAAGTAAAATAAAATAAATAAAAAATAAAAAACAGATAAGAAATAGAAAAAAAAATCGTAAAAGAACGAAATGAAAGAAACATGAATGAATAAAACGATATGTTAAAAGAAGTTTTTAAATATGAATAAAGGCTAAAAAATCATAAAGAAAATGCTATGACTCAGAAAGTAGTGCAAAATACGAAAACTATTTAAAAAAAAAGGTAACCGTTTGTTGAAAAGCGATAATTTTATATAGTTTAGTATTCTTTAGAAGCGCCGACTAAGTGTAGAACATCTATTGTGTTAATATATTTCGGCGTTAGATTACATCTTACCGTCTCCACATGGTTCTAGCATTGACATATTTTACCATAATGGCGCCAACATATGAAAGCGGTTGATTCTGTTTGTTTCTTTGTGATAAACTTAGAGGAATATTCGTATTGAAGTTATCACGGAAAACAAGTTACATGTTCTTGGGTACAAATGTTGGCACTGATTTCTTGTCGATTTTTTTTTTTTTTTTTTTTTTTTTTGTGAAGCACGGCGACAATTGCAAAACGAGTAAAACCCCTTATTATGCATTTGGAGAAACATTTGTAAAGTTTTATCTTCTCTATCTGAATGCATGTCATATTTGATGCACTTAGATTTACACGCAAGTGTGATTTAATTTTACTATATTAACGCTTATGTTATTTAGCATCGTCTTGCTCGTGACTTTTACCAAGTTTCGGACGATGAACATACCTGCTTACTTCAATTACATCTTTCCGAAGCTGAGAATTTTTTTTGTTAAATCCGGTTATCTATACAGAATTCTGGACCGAATTGATTGTTTAATTTTAAGAGGTAGATTGTTCTTGTTCCGTAAGCCAAAAGAGGGTAATTTTATAGTATTTTTTATCACTTGTTATGAAAAAAAAACTCCAAACAACCTAAATACCGTCACTTAAAAATAATTACTAATCAATGTTGGGCTGTGGGTTCATACGTGCGATTCTTGTATAGATTTTGATGGCTTCAAATTCAAGCTTATCTTAATCCGTAATATTACCACTGATTACAATATACACACACACACACACCACAAACACACACCACACACACACACACACACACACATATATATATATATATATATATATATATATATATATATATATATATATATGTATAAGTGAACGTTTCTGTCTGTCTGTCTGTCTGTGTGACTGTGTACATTTCCCTGCGCAATAACTCTGTCAATTTTAAGTCTACCGACACGAAATTTGATATACATGGTACTGAGATTTGAGAAAATCCATGTGATCGGTTTTCGGCCAGAAATTTGGCTGTTAAGGGGTCAAAGTTCAACGATTTGACCTTTGAGAACTCTACTAAATTCCTCCGACAATTTTGGGTCTAAACACTTGAAATTTTAGATATAGGTTTACTGGACATGGATCTAACTTGATAACTAGATTTGAGCCAAAAATAATAAATTTTAAGGGGACATAATAGGGGTCAAAGTTTAAAAAATTGACCGCTTTTTTTCTTTTCTTCTTTTTTGTTGCTCAACATACACCTCCAAATACCCGGGCAATGCCGGACACCCATGCTAGTATATATATATATATACATATATATATATATATATATATATATATATATATATATATATATAGTAAAAAATAATAAAAATAAAAAATATAGTAAAAAATAAGGAGTTAAGTTAGATTGAAATATGACAACATTTTCAGGTTAATAAGGATGAAAGTAAGATGAAATATTTTACTTTCATTTCTTATCTAAAAAATTTTCAAGTCGGTGTTGTCTTTTTGACCTAATCTTTATATAATGCCGAAGCTTATTCTCTTCTCATGAGACCCATTTAGCTTCGAAATACCATGTACTGAATAGGTGTTTGTCCTTTTTCCCCTCTTTCTTTCACCCTTATAAAGCTGATATTGTAATGAAGTTTCTCTCCTGAGAATCCTGAAAATCACACTCAAGATGAGAACAGTAGTCTGTTGAATCCAAATAATACGAATAGCTAATCCTCACGTCAAAGTTTCAGAAACGTCATGGATGAATAATTCTCAACAACGAAAACGACGGTGATCATGCAGAAAGACTTGTTTTAGTTATTCAAGGACAATGTTTTAAAAGATATTTCACAGTTTATGAATACTCGAATTAAATCAACTAACAGGGTCTGTGAAAATTTCAGGGAATGAGAAATTATATGTAATCAAAACATATGTTTTGATAAAGCTGCTATATTTCTGGATAGCGCAAAATATTATTTATTTATTTTTTGACAGAACACAAAACAATAACACACAGTAAACATGAGTTCATTAACATTCTTATAAATTTAGTGTCCATTGTATTCTCGATATAGAACTGACCCAGATACGATAAATTAATAAGTACTAATAAGTACACAGAAAGTAATATCGTGCTCCATAGTCCAATACAAGTAATTAAACCACATCGTAAGATAAAATATTTAATTTACTTTCAGTCCAGCACCTGTTGACAGAAAAAAACATTTTGTCCCAGTTTTTTCGAATGTTCTCGTTTTTACGTAACGTTTCGTTGATTACTTTCTGCGGTTAAGAACCGCCGGACGTCAAATTTGTACGAGTTCATTTCTCACAATATTATGACAATGATCATATATTATGACAATGATCACAATGTTATGACAATGATCATATATTATTATAATGATATTCGAAAGCGAGGCTACATCAAATTAGGTCACTCATATTCTTGTCAAGGGTTTTCCAGATTAGCCGTTTTAACGCTAAACTCAGGCATTTGATTCTTTTAAGCAATTTCGATTCAAAATTAGCATTTGTACTTTTTCAAAGCATACTATACAGACTAACTAAGCAAAGAACAAGCAGAATATTATATAGATTAAACCCAACGTGTCACATATACATCTAAAATGTATGCTAGTATTGGTTAGGGGCGTGTTATAATCTTACTAATGTTGTTGGGCTGGCTTTATATTTTGTTTTCTTATTTCTGTCACAGAACCATTGTGTGTATATTTGTAGACGCGCCTGTGCATGAATGTATTGATGCGTCTAAGTGTCTTTGTTTATGCGTATTATATTCACGGTTGCCGATGTTATTACACACTTCCCCTTCTGCAAAATTGCTTTATTGATATCAATGTTTATATTTTTCTTTCTTCCTGAAAACATAATTGTGAAAAAGAAACTCGAATAATGTCGTTGATAAGGACGTTATTTGGTTTTTAGTCCAACATATTTTGAACAATGACACGTTATTTTCTTTTGTTTTGTTTTCAAAACACACAGAGACTCTAATTATCCGTTGTTTATTGTCTGTATCTCTATAGACAGCGCCCAGTAATTTATCAATCTGACCCCTTCTTAATGGGCACGAGAGTGATGATAGTGGCGTTGGATATCAGGGCGTCTTGTTCGAGTCCTTTCGGGTGGATAACATCACTGTTACCATGGATCTTATTACCCTCGAAGCTATCACTTATTCGAGTACCCGATTCTATCGGGAAAGATCAACACTACTAGATCATCTCAAAATGTATAGCTTGGTGATTCATACGAACTGCATTGATCCTTTTTAACACTAGAATCTTTTGCTAGAGAATAAATCACACAGATGCAATGGTTTGCACTGGCAGTTAACAAAATTTACGTTTACCCATTGAATACTGTCCCTGCAAGGTTAAACAGGTGGCGATTATCTAGAACCTTTTTATAACCCGAAAATAAGTTTTGTTTCAATTAGTATTGGAAAGATTATTTGAATCGGGAATCAGGAAAATCGGAACATTTCGGGGTATCGAAATCGGTATCGAAATCGGTATCGAAATCGGAAAAATGTATGCTTATTTTCCGATGCTAAAAACGATTCCTTTAATTATCTTTTATGTTTGATTTTGTTTTTTAAAAATAATCTTCCATTGCTGGTAGTAATATTTATAGATTCAAACTTCCAGTAAAACTAGAATCTATGGATAAATCTCCCCCAATCGCTACTGTGTTTTTGCGTTTGAGAAAATATATTTAAAATGTGCTTTACGGTAATCGGGACAAAATAAACATCCTATAGCTAAGTATTTAAAGATTTACAAAGGACTGGAATCGGTAATTGTATCAGAATGAGGAATTTCGGACAGAATCGGTAATTGTATCGGAATCGAAAAAAATATTGGAATCGTCCCATCAATACGGCAAATTTAACTGGTAGTAATTGAAGGTGAATTCTATGTGAAAACACATACGAAAAAAAAACATTTATGGTATTATATCTTTTTAAACAATTGTAATAACTTTAAACTTAAAAGAAAAACAAAACCCCGAAAATTCGTGGAACTAAACTCTGCTTTTTCCGGAGCAGAACGAAACCGGTAGTTAAAATCACCTCAGTATGTCTGCCGGCATTTATGCACCAACTTGGATCCATCGTATATATAGATATCTTGACTAATTGGCAGGAGAATACAACGCGGAAAATTTTGTCTGGCTTCATTGCCATATATATTTTCAAAACTTACTATATATATATATATATATATATATATATATATATATATATATATATATATATATATAATGTTTCTCTTAGTCTGCATATTTGTCTATTTGTCCGTTCGACGTTTTCTTATAAACTACTGAGCCGATTTGGCTTAATTTTTTATAACTCTTTGTTATAATGGAAGCAGCGAACTAAGTGTTATGGTAATCTTTCGATGCACAGTAATGGCGTAATAGGACTACAATGCCACATTTTCTCTAGAAGTTTTCTTAAGAACTACTAAACCGATTTGGCTGAATTTTTTGTGAACCTTTGTTTAGGCAAAGGTACAGCGAATTAAGTATAATGGTATCTGTTCGATGTCCAGTTAGGGATTAATAGAGAATTAGATAGACTATTTACCATAATACCACATTTACCTTTGAAATTTTGTTGGAAACTACTGAGCCGATCTGACTGAAATTTTATTTTGTGATAAGGTACCGCAAACTAAATATAATCGTATCTGTTCGTTAGCTACACATCTATTAAACTTTCCCGAAGACTTACATTGCATCTTAACCGCCACCATAAACTATTCATTTCAAAAATTTACATTATGATTCTAACGTAATCCTAGTATTGTACATGGTGGAACGATAAAAGTGTCGCCCATAATAAACCAACACTACAGCTTTATTTTAAAACTTTTATTGGAAAAAATCAATTCAGATAAATTTATTATGTAGTATAAGCTGAAATCTATTACAGCCGCCTTCATCCTAAACCATCGCCTCAATACGGGTCCGGAACTAGGAGCATGCGTTTTCCACAAGAGCCGGCATGAGCTCAGCAAATGTTCAGCGGATGTCAGCGATCAGGCTGGCTTTAGTGTTGTGGGAGATCAAGTTGGTGACGTTCTCGACTTATTAGCAAACGAAGTAGTCCACTGGATCCAGACCGGAGGAAGAGGAGAATCAGTGAGAGAACGGTATAAAGTGGTAGCACTCTTTCTGAAGCCAATCCTGAGTCTCTTTGGATGTGGCCCCGGCGGCGAGTCCAGCTGTCCTACCCAGGGTCTGCTAGCGGCCACCTGATTGCACCAGGTGATCAGCATACTTATCAGTACATTCAAGTACACTTTGGTGTTGACTTTCAAGCCGACTTCAAAGATATAAGGTGGAATGATGTGGCCCTCACTTGAACCTACACCAAAGACCATAACCGTAACCGGAAACTTTGATTTCAAAACCCTGGGCACGTCCCTGTTATTCGTGATAATCTAGAGATGCATTTTAAGGGTACTGGCAACGGTCTCATTGTCATAACTTGGATCAGTAGAGAGCATGAGTTATACAGCGACGCATCCCCGATCTCGCTCGTTGAATATTGTGTCATTTTCAGACACGGAAGAAGGCTCTTGTGATTTGTACACAACTGACCAACTAGTAGATGATCGGCAACAAAAAAGAAAACCGGTTTTCGTCAAAAAGAAATGGAATCATGTCATCTTTTCTCGTGCGACAATTTTATCGTTCCATCCCGTATAAACAATATTAATTATGAATCTAGTCACAATAGCTTAAAGTGCCTAGGTTATTGGGTCAGAATGTTTCCGTTGGTAAAGCATTTAGCTTAAAGTAAGTTTGTCATATCTGCATTGCAATAATGTATGTCATTGGGATTTCGAGCAGGCAAACCTTGGAAATTTTAAGCATGGTCTTGTTTAATATTATATTATTAATAATGCATCCGTTTTGTGTGTCGCTTTCGTTTCGATGCTTCTCAGCTGTGGCTCAGCCGAAATACTAGAGTTATATAAATTAAACCGACTAATAATTCCTTTAAATAATGAATTATCTTTCTCAACTTCTCCCTGTTAATAGCTTTCTAAAAAGCTAATTTTTTTAATCTTTTTGGCCTTACTGAACGTAAATCCGTATAAATCAGCATCAAAACGACTGTCTTGACTGCTGAAGTTCGCCTATTGGTATTGGTTTCCCCGATTATTTCTGGAACAAGCTAATTACAAGTCAGACAATGTAATGGTTGCCAACATCAATAAGTGAAAGTAATGTTATGGAACTGGATTGCAACTTGTCACATCTAGATCAAAAATCCACGTCGTAACCATTTCACCAAAGTCACTTGTAGTTTGATTTTTAATTACATTTAATAACATCCCGTAACTATTATACATGAGTGATGCTGACAGTAGATACGTGCAAAATGAATGCCGATACTCAAAATGAATAAACATTTTTACCCCCCCCTTTACCTAAAAATTCACCAAAACTCAGAAAATTAACCAATTTTAATGAAATTTTCAGTATTTATCAAATAATGATCACGGTATATAAAGACCCCATTATTTTGTTAATTTTTATTTTTATTTCGGACTATTAGTCTCATCTTTTATTAGTTGTTGTTTTTTTTTGTTTTTGTTTTTTTTATTGGTTCACAACGTTTCGGCCAACTTCCTCTAGCCTTCGTCAGGTGGTAACCGCAACGGATAGGAACTTCGAATCTCCTAACTGCATTCTCAGCCATCACTGCCATCCGTAGTTGTTGTCGTCTCACCACATTTTTGACCAATTACCTCTGGCACGCTTTGGGTGGGATTGAAACCGCTATCTTCAGACAATGTTCATCTGGAACCGTAGATGTTTTACATGTTATTACGATGGCATAATATCAGATATTTTAGTCGATATAAAAGAAATGATGGCAGTGATGGCTGAGAATGCAGTTAGGAGATTCGAAGTTCCTATCCGTCGCGGTTACCACCTGACGAAGGCCAGAGGAAGTTGGCCGAAACGTTGTGAACCAATAAAAAGATTTAAAAAAAAAAAAAACAACTAATAAAAGATGAGACTAATAGTCCGAAATAAAAATAAAAATTAACATAAAAATGCTCATCTCAAAATAAAAAAATTCCAATTAAGGAATAATATATATATACCCCATTATTTTATTTAAATCCTGGTGGGAATATATTATTTTGTTAAAAAACACCTTTACCAAAGTTGCAGTTTTAAGTAGTAAAAAAATGATTAAATTTATTTTTGCTTTTTTTATGAAAATAAAACATCGTAAATTATAACAATTTGAAAAAAAATAATTTTCACAGAAACATTACGATAAAAGACCCTAAAGTCTGTATTAATGAATCCGATACACATCGAAGAAAAATGAATTTCTCAAACTACCGATATTATCATTGAATTAAGCATTATTTATTTAATATTTCCACATATAAAATATTATAATAGCAAAAAAATATTTCTACTTTTTTTTAATTACAAGTTTCGCCTATCTTTTATATGTAAGATTTTAATATTTTCCTTGCTTGAATGAATGTGAAACTTTCGGCGTAACATAATTTTTATATAATATTGAACAATAATTTTTAAAAATTAATTTAAAAACAGGAACATAGAAAAATAATTAAATTTAAAAAAATGGTAAAAAATATACAAACGTTCAGGATAGGAATGTACGTCTGGGAAAAGAGAAACTAGCACACCTTTTCTCCCTTTTAATTACATGACGTCATTTTCACAGTCTTTCGACTGGCTGAAATTTTGGGCTTCCGAATATTCTGTGTTTACAAAACTTTCGTTTGTTGCGCTATTACGAATGGGAGAATCACTCGGTTTGGGGGGGGGGTTAATTGAGCTATTTTTATACAAACAAGGTGTTTTTCTATTTAATTCAATATCTTAGGACTTTACTTTACTAATTATCTTTGAAATAGGCCCAGGAATCTAATATTTATCTTTCAAAGATAAATTTAACTTCAAAATTTAACTGAATTAGTAAGCTTGCCGTGAAAACATTTTTCATAACTTTTTTTTCACGTGTACAAATATTTTTTTCCTTTCAAAAATTAAGTTTAATCTTTAATCCTGCAAATACAATCAAAAAGTAGTCGGAAACCTACAAAAAAAATTATGATTAATCGGCTCTCAAAACTTGGTCCCCCTATTTTTATTCGTCGATATTTGCTCGTACCGACTGAAAGCCACTCATGTTTCTCCATCATTTCTGAAAGGATGAATAGAAAAAATTGTCTATGAAATTCATATCCTTTTTCCCAACTGTGCGTTTAATTCAAAATGTATATTCACGAAGTATAAAAAAACAAGCGTGTGTTAAACAGACATCAGCGCAAATATGGGTAAATTTATTGACGTCGTCATAAGAATTGTGACGTCATTCGATATGTTTAAAGGATTGGTGTTTAAATGATTATTATAAGTAATATTTTAATTGAAGGGGTTTCGCATTTTCATGATCACCAACTTAATAGTTTTGGAAAATTCTTCATAAAGAAAAGAGTTATATGTGTGATTGGAAGCGACGGCCGTCAATAGCGCTGATATTTTTGAGCGATCGCCCTTTTAAATACTCAACTGGCTGAAAGTTGCTTAACTTCAGTCATCTGAAGGGCACTGATGTTTTGCCCTATTTGCCCCGTAATGCTTTATTGTAATATGATAGCGGTGTTAGTTACAACAGAAATGGTATTTTGAAATTAAATTACGTAAAGAAAAATTTGGTTTAGAGATTAGTGAGAAATTTAGCGAACGTGTTCAACAAAATGGTAAGATACCTAATGCTGAAAGAGATGAAGAACGTTCCGAAACGCTATTCAAGCCACTTATGTTTTCAGAGCGAGGTGGAAACATTTTGGAGTATGTTCTTACAAAGAGTGGACAGTGCGGAAAAAATAGTATGTAATATTTATGTCTGCTGAAGCGATCTAATATTACCATATATTAAAAAAATATATATTAAAATAAAACAACAAAATATTCACGACTTGTGTTGATTTAATTACGTTTTCAATACACTTAACTATTTTTTTGATTACTTGAGCTAAGATTTGTGTTTATCTTCAACTATGAATGGCATCTTGATTTCACCGCTATATATTTGAACATCCAATCTAATGTTCACTTTTTTGGTTAATAACGTCTTACGTTTCATCAAGACGTATAAACCGTTGTCGACGTCACCACATCATTTCCAAATTTCTCTAAATTTCTACGACTTCCCTCTTCATCACAAGTACCATTTTAGGCAAAACCACAGTTTAGTGACCTGAACATGATGCGATGAAAAATTGTGTATCGGCGATAAATATTGTTTGTTCTTGTTTTTTGTTAGATACCAGTAAGCGACTTAAAATACAATTTCGTTATGTTTATTATCTTAAAAACACGCTTTATATGTGCACATATGCTGAAAAAATCGCTAACTTTTATTTGTACAAGAACGCCATTATTTTTAAATGTAACTTTCCACCATATTTGAGCCTCTGGTTAGATAAAAATTATGACGTTTGCTTTTTGTTTTAAAAAATAAAAGTGCTTCATTTATTTGGAGTAATGTATTTTTGAATAAATGTAATAGCGCTTACAAGAGTTACGAGAGAGATTCCTATCTTCCCAAAACAGTAAGAGGTAGGAATATAAAACCAAAATGGCGACTACTCAACCGCTGTCAGTATCCTTCAAATAACATTTGTTGACGAAGAAAACGTGCAAGCGTACAAATGAAAATAAATTGACAAAGTTTAAAAGCAATTAGTGGAATGTGATATGCACGAGTCTGAAGTTCGAGACATTATTTTAAAAATAATCATTCGATTTTGTTTGGAGTTTTTTTGTTGTTTTTTTTTTTCTTCGCTGGTTCGTATTACGTTTTAGTCGGTTGTTTATTTTAATACCAGCTCTTTTCTCCTTGCAAGTTACTTTAGTAATTCTATAATTGCGTGTTCATAGTAAACAAATTGCTAAACAACCGGGTACTATATACAAGTTGTTTTACATGTTATTACGATGGCATAATATCAGATATTTTAGTCGATATAAAAGAAATGATACTTAACGGAAATTTATATTCATTGCAAGATTGAATTGTTTGTAACGAACGAACTGTATTGTCTATAATATTAAATCAAATACACACAAAGCCACACACACGTCTAATTTATAAAACTCATTATATCTGTGTGTGTGTGTTTGTGTGTGTGTGTGTGTGTGTGTGTGTGTGTGTGTGTGTGTGTGTCCGTCTGTGCCCATTTTTTCAAAGTGCATCTTCACCTGGACGCAAGGTCGTAGAGCAGTGCGAAGCAGGTCAAATGATTGCATTTTAGCCGGTAAAAATAGCTGCTAATTGGTCCAAATTAAAAAACAGATTAGACCTTGGCAGGCGCAATTCAACTTGAATTCCTTTTGTACGCATGCGCAAATATACATTTATACGTTACAGTCAGTTTATTGTTAACCAATTCTGGTCTATTTGAAGATAGCTCAAACAATAAGAACTAAGGTTCAAGCTCTCTATCTTTTGGTTTCGATTTAAGCTGATGGCATCCAAGTCATATTTTCTTTTTTACTTTTTAAATTATTATATAGAAGTATTTCCACAGCGAAACAACATCGCAGCTCACAAGAGCCATGACAGCTAACAAACCGGAATTCCCAGCGTTATATTTTTTCTAAACCGTTCATCTCTTGTAAGTAAAAAATACTCGAGCTAGGGGACTGAAACCAAAATCTAATGACAGTGAGTCAAGTACGATAACAATTAGACCAGCTTGCCACGTCTTTAAAAATGGTTGCAAATCTCTTGAAAAAGTTGGCCAACGTATAAAAATTTGATGACGCTCCCAAGCACTAGTTTTTCAAATTTAACCACTTAGCAGCCATTTTCCGGATAAAAACAGATCACAAATTTTCCTCATATCTGGATACCCTTTATATTGAATTTAAATTCTGTAAATAAAAAAATCCATTGAGTATATAGGTTGAGAAGTGTCCTCCTCACACACACAAATTCTCGCTTTTATAGATATAGATTCATATATTAGTATACTTACGAGGGGTGTGCAATAAGTAATGGCCCTGTCTCACTTCCAGTTGTCTGATCTAGCTGAAATTCTACATGTGCAATGATTTATATCTCTACGGGTTATGTGGCAAATTACAGCTCTGAACTAATTGTGGTTTCTGTTTAACAGGTGTTTGAACTTAGTCAGGTGTGAAATGGAGCCTGTTGAATGTCGAGCAGTGATCCGGTTTTTGTATTTGAAAGGACGCACACTACAGGAGACTTTTGATAAAATGAAAGAAACTTATGGTGATAATGTCCCATCATATGACATTGTAAAACGCTTGTATCGTGAATTCAAACATGGCCGGAAGTCTGTGGAAATAGCTCCCTCCTTCTGCCATTGATGAGGCATCTGTCCGTCAAGTGTAGGCTTCCATTTTGGAAGATCGGCGCATTACTATTCGCCAAATAGCCCAAGATGTCAAGATTAGTACCGGTGAAAACTATCATTCATGACCATTTGCATATGCATAATGTGTCTGCCAGATGGATTCCCAGGTTGCTCACACTATTTCAGAAGCGAGAACGTGTCGAGCGCTCGGGGATAAATTTGGAGATCTTCCAAGAAGATGAGACCAAGTTTTTCTAAAGACTGATTCCACAGGATGAAACCTGGGTCCATCACTATGATCCAGAGACCAAAGCCCATTCTATGCAGGGGAAGCACTTGGACTCACAACCTCCAAAGAAAGCAATGATGCAGCCCTCCGCTGGCAAGGCCATGCTCACAGTCTTCTGGGGCCTGGACGGAGTAGTGATGACAGATTTCCTGGCAAATGGTACTACAATTACAGGAGCCTATTATGCTTCACTTTTGAGGGAATTAAGGGAAGCTATCAAAATCAAGAGGCGGGGCATGATCAGCAAAGGTACCCTCCTCCTGCAGGACAACGCTCCGGTCCACAACTCGCATGTCGCCAGATCAGAAGCACGGGCGTGTGGTTATAAAATCCTTCCCCATCCTCCCTACTCTCCTGACCTTGTACCCTCTGACTTTCACCTCTTCCCAGTCATGAAATTGTTTTTGAAAGGAAAGCGTTTCCCAGATGATGCAGCCTTGATTTCTGAAGTCACGTCGTGGTTGGAGAACTAACCTGGGGTGTTCTACACAAACGGTCTCCAGAGCTGCATCAAACGATGGGAGAAATGCATAACTCTGGGTGGTTCCTATGTAGAGAAATACTAATAACTGTACCAAGTTTCGTTGTTCTACTCCTATAGGAAGTTGGTCAGGGGCATTACTTATTGCACGCCCCTCGTAGCAAGCATTATTTCATTAACACAGATCTGGTTCAATATCAGGTCTAGCTCTGCATATTCTTTTTTGTACATTTTTTATATCGGGCGGTTTTACTTTCTCGCGTGTTTCCGCGAAATGTACCAAACATATTAACCTTTCAACCCATATGAGTCATCTGCTGCAATATGAGATTGTAAGGATGGTCATGTTTTCTGTAAGGAGCTTAAAAACATGTTTTTCTTGGGTGCTTTGTGTGTAGTTAAGTGTTGATAAAATGCGCTTAGAGGAGAGGACATGTGGCATGTAAGGCGGCGGGAAATGTGGTACGGTCATGTCGGTATATATTTCTTTGGAGACAAATTCTCTTAATGGTAATTTAAACTTATAAATAGCATTAGTCGTTTTAGGTTTTTATTAGCAAGTTAGTGATTTTACTTTTTTATAGTAAATAATAAATCATAGTTTTTAGTTTTTATCGATGAGATATATATATATATATATATATATATATATATATATATATATATATATATATATATATTTGTAAAAGATGTTTTTATTTATTTTTTTCATTTATTTCATAGTTGGGGTTCATTTGGTTGCAATAGAATTAATTATTATTATTATTATTATTATTATTATTATTATTATTATTATTATATTATTATTATTATTATTATTATTATTATTATTATTATTATTATTATTGCTTTTATTAATGGCGGCTAACGGAAATTTTATTTAATGGTGAATAATGTGATTAAGGAAGTTATTAATTAATGCTTCATTTATATCGGCAAGTGATGTATAAAATACCACAGTACCTTAAGACGACCAGTGCGCGTTGAAAACATAATTACGTTTGGCGAATTTCTATACTCTCTCGCGAAACATGCGATAAATTTAGCCCACTATATATAAAAAGTTGACAGAAAAAGAATATGCAGAGCTTAGCGCTGATATATATATATATATATATATATATATATATATATATATATATATATATATATATATATATATAATTTGTGGGATATAAACTTTATATATTGCAATTATATTTTGATATTCATAGTTAAAAATAGAAATGGAACTCCAGCTGACCGATTTCGCCCTCAATCTTCAATAGCTGAATCGAGGGATTTATTTTATTTTTAATAGCAAGATGAGCCCAGGATTGGAAAATATACGTTTACATTACGTTTAAGATAGAACAAAAATGAAGAAAAGCTATATGCCTAATATAAACATACGTATGCTAAATGTACAATGAGAGAATTAAACCAAAGTGACATTTCTTTCTGTTTACAAATGAACGTGAATTGTCTCCATGTAATTCCTGTGAAAGTCGAAATGTGCACGACTCAAAATGGAAAATGAATCAATGCTGAAGTTCGTAGCACAATATGAATTTGTAAACAAATGATCTATTATTGAATACCCATATATGTTACTCAACAGTAGGTCCCATTTCTTATTCTGCTATGGTACGTGTTGTTGGTCTCTACTATCCAATCTTAACAACGTCCGACCAAAGAAATCGTCACAACAACTACATTTTAACTAATAAATTATATTATTCTCATGTAAACGCAGGTTTACAATAGATCGATGTGTTACAGGGAAAAGGAATGTCCTCTTTTCCTGTACGTAACAAGAACATTAGATATGGTGAAAATGAGATTAGGATAGACCGAGATTCGAACTTTGTAAGCAAGGTTCAGAAATAGATTAAAAAAATGAAAGGTTAGAATTTTGCATTGGTAAATTTCATATAAAATAGTTTAGATATGTTTGTATTGTAAAAAGAATTTAATTGTGCATTCTTTTATGAAAAGTGAATTAAAAAGGTCAGCTAAAAATAATGAACAATATAATTTAAAAACATATTGTAAAATAAGTTAGGTTGAAAAATTGGTTAATGAGAATTCTTTGTTGCAGAAGTGTGTTTTGGAAATGTATGTTTAAGCCACGTGAGTCGATCACGTTTTGAGACCAGACATCTGACGTCATAGTAAAAATGAATTCTTAATATAGGAGCTAGTTTCAATTGAGTTAGGGAGTCGAAGATCAGAGGCAATCGAGTCCGAATCGAACAGCCAGAAGAGTCGGTCGGACAGAGCTGACATGATCGGAGGAGTGTCCCTTTAGAAGCGAAGGGAGAACGTATAATCATGTATCATAACTTTGAATTCCTTCACGTCATCATGATTCGACCGGTCGATCTGATAATAAAGAAGTTATCACATATACATATACATACATGTACATATACATATACACACGCATACGAAAGCACGCAGATATATACACATATACACAGGCATATACACAGAAATATATGTAGGAGCATACATATATACATACACACCTACACACTCTGTGTAGGTGGATAGGTATATATGTATGCTCCTACATATATTTCTGTGTATATGCGTGTATATGTGTATATACCTGCGTGCTTTCGTATGCGTGTGTATATGTATATGTACATCTATGTATATGTATGTGTGTGTGATTGTGTGTGAGTGTGTGCTATACATGGGGAAAGAAAGTCATAAAAAAACATAAAAACATTCACCAAATGAACCAAACGCCCTCACTTTGAACTTAACACTGGCTGGACACTACCAACATTTACTGTTGGGGACGGAATTTCTGAGGCCACATCACTCTGAAAAACACATTTAGTATCAGCAGATATAAAAATAACATTTCAAACTCTCATTTAAAAAAAAATCTTTTTACGAAAATATCTGAAGAGAGCGAAACAAAGCTTGAAAGGCGTTATAAAAATGTTTTAAAATAAAAATATGATAAAAGGCTGAAAAACACACAATTGTTGATGGCTACACTCTTTTAAATATATATATATATATATATATATATATATATATATATATATATATATATATATATATATATATATAGATAGATAGATAGATAGAGAGAGAGAGAGAGAGAGAGAAATAGTTAGATAGATAGATAGAGAGAGAGAGACAGACAGACAGACAGAGGGGGGAGAGAGACTGAGAGAAAGAGAAAGACAGACATATATATATATATAGAGAGAGAGAGAAAGAGAGAGGGAGACAGACAGACAGAGGGAAGAGAGAGAGAGAGTCTCAGAGAAAGAGACAGACATATATATATATATATATATTAGTGTTGGGACGATTGATCGGAAGCGAGATTGTAGATCGGAAAAAATTGAAACTTTTGAAGCGTCGGAATCGGTATCGGAATCGAAATTTGTTTGTCTATCTTCTGATATCGTTTAATTATCGTTTTTATTAAATATTTTAAAACAAAGTATTCCACTGCTGGTAGTAATAATAAAATAATAAATAATTGTTTATTTTTAATTACCAATAAAATCTATAGATTAACCCCCACAATGTGTTTTTACGTTTAAGAAAATATATGTTTGTCAAGTAATCGAACAGAAATAACCATTTTCTAGTTAAACATTCAGATATTTATAAAAAAAAATCAGTATCGGTAATTTTATCGGAATCGGGACAATATTGGAATCGTCCCATCACTAACACACACACACACACACACACACACACACACACACATACATATATATATATATATATATATATATATATATATATATATATATATATATATATATATATAAACGCATATCTGTAGACCTATTATGAACCCTATTTTCCCTTCTCCCAAAAGAAAAACTATTAACATAACATTGAAATTAACAGAAAATAGTAATCTTACAGCAAGAGTGGTTGTTAACAAGTAAAATCCTTGTTTGAGTGAATGAATAATCCATGCAACAATGTGCTGGCAAGTTGAAATACAAAATGTTCATTTTTAGTTGTCGATACATTAATATTACTTGTGCGCATGCTCAAATTCAAAGGTAGCTTGTAATGATTTTATCATCTATCTGTCGCTAGCTCAAATGGTAAACGTGACTCTATTGATAAATGTTCTGGTTTCGATTCTAGCTGATGGCACTCAAGTCATCCTTTTTTTTAATTTTTTGACATACTATATATTGGGTACAACATAATATTCGATAGAGAATTGGCACTAATATAACTACGAAATCTCTTAAATAAAAATCTTGAACCGTACTTTATGACCGGGTAAGATTGGGCGGCCGCTGCTAGTAAAATAATAAATAAAAACGTTAAATATTTTCGAAATGTCAATGGATGCAACCTTAAGCTGAAGAGAAACCGGAAGTTAAAAAAAGCGAAACTGATGTCATAATAATAAACGACCGGAAATTTCGAAATAAATCAGGATTTAAAAGAAAACGGGGATACCAGACTCACGTAACGACGGACAGGACAGACTTTCAGATGATCATAAAGAACAGAAGACCAAGTAGTTGTCATGACATCAATGGTTCCCAATAAACACGGCTAGGAAATTAAGCAGATTTATGATTATCGCCTCTCTACATATTCACTTCATCACTTCATCTCACACACACGCGCGCGTGCGAGCGCTCTCTCTCTCTCTCTCTCTCTCTTTCTCTCTCTCTCTCTCAATCTCTTTCTTTCTCTGTGTGTATGTTTATATACTCTGAATCTATTTATTTATATCTCTCCCTCTCTCTCTCTCTCCCTTTGTTTATATACACTTAATTTATTCATTTATCTCTCTCTCTTGTTCTCTCTTTTCCTCTCTTTTTGTCTCTCTCTCTCTCTCTCTCTCTCTATATATATATATATATATATACACATATATGTATATACATATATATGTATATATATATGTATACGAATATATATATGTTAGTATATATATATGCTAATTTATATATATTATTTTACGTATTTACATAAAACTTTATGTATATATTTTCAGTATTTACTTCGACGGTGCTCGATACGTAAGTAGGAGTAGGTAGTAGGTAATGGCCTAACGAATCCTCACGAGGAGGAAAACGCAGAAAATTCTGTGTCAATTAATTGGCCAGTTGACTATAAACTAGGTGGCTGTAAGTTCGATCTCTGACTCGGTATAAGTGCTAGTCTAACAACACCGAATAGTTGTGATACAGCGAAAGAGTCTTTCTATGGATAACAACTATATATATATATATATATAGATAGAGAGAGAGAGAGAGATAGAGAGAGAGAGGGGGAGACTGAGAGAAAGAGAAAGACAGATCTGTCATCAAGAGTGATACAGCGATAGAGAGGTGTTACATCTTACTGTACTAAAATTCTGTGCTTAAATGTTATTATATTAAAGAGGAAAGTATATTTTTAAATTACATATATTTATTTTTTAAAATCGGAGGCAGAATCGAAATTGCACACTGGATGATTTCGCGCGTATACTTTCTCAAATAAATCATTCAGATAAGTCGAATTTTCATATAATGTGTAATATACATATATTTTACTATGAGTCGAATTTTAATATAACGCCCATGAAAATATACTTGGAGATTTGGGTACACTTCTATCATTTTCATTAGTAAATATTAGATTAGTATACACATTTAGGTTTGCTGTAGATTCTCTAACATTTCTTTGTATATACATGCCACAGACATACAGAGGCATGTAATATATATATATATATATATATATATATATATATATTTAAATAAAGGTTATGCACACCTATATTTAAATTTCGCATTTGTTCCAGGGCAATGTTTATTTTAAAGTAATAAACGATAAATATCGAATCTGTGTAGAAGATAATTTTCGTAAGTACTAATAAAACTAACTGAAATAATTACTTTAGATGTTAAATTTCAACAAGAATAAAAAAAATATCACTTACAATAGATTCATTGCCAAATATCTTGATAAGGTGTTAACTAAATTTATATCAAAAAGCCTTTTCTAAACCAGAGAAATGTAATGAGACGGGATATATCGATAGTTTGATAAAAAAAAAAAGAAACTTTATTCAAAGGGGTGTTGATCTAATTTGCTATTCATCATATGAAAATGTTTCGAAATAGTATTATATTTCTTTTATCTTATAACATTTACAATCCACAAAAATATTTAATCTAGTTTCCGTGACTGCACACATATAAATATATATATATATGTGTGTGTGTGTGTGTGTGTGTGTGTGTGTGTATTATTAATATTGCATGTATCCACAAGAAATAGTATAAGTAGATATAATATATGTGTTAAATTACTAATTATTAAATACCTAATAATCATTAAATACATCAGTTTGATCTTCCATTGTTATCTTCGGTTTCACAAAAAATTTGAAAACTCAACCAACAGGTTAAATGTAACTAATATGATTGATCATCGGTCGATGATATAATAGTGTGAACCGAAAATACACATGCAAAAGTTTGTAAAACTCAATTTTCCTCTGCAAAGGTCAAACCAAAACAAAATCAATAATTTCCCCCTATTAATAAAAACAAACTAAAATCTATAAACAAATATTTGAAGATTTAAGGAACTTCAAGCCTAACAACTTGAATATAAGAAATAATCTGTTTCCACTTTAAAATATTAAAGTGACATTCCGTACAACCAAACCAAATTTATCTTCTTGCCATATTCTGTATCTGTAACACACTTATTAGAAAGAGATTGGCAGTATGTTCACTTTCTCTGAGCTTGTTACCCAACTCCGTTCCTTAATTAGTGACACGGATTACACACTGGCAGTTCCGCTTTCTTACATCAGCATCATCATCGTCATCATCATCATCATCATCATCATCGTCGTCGTCGACGTCGTCGGCATCATCATCGTCATCATCATCATCATCGTCATCGTCATCATTGTCGTCAATATCGTCATCATCGTCATCATCATCGTCGTCGTCGTCATCATCATCATCATCATCGTCGTCGTCGTCGTCGACGTCGTCGTCTTCGGCGGCATTATCATCGTCATCATCATCATCATCATCATCATCATCATCGTCATCGTCATCATTGTCGTCATCATCGTCATCATCGTCGTCGTCATCATCATCATCATCATCATCATCATCAATCTGACTCTTCCTCTCCAGAGTTTCCTGTCTTCCGTCAGCTGCCTCGGATCTTCAGGTTCACAACTTGCGTCGTGTGCTATTTGCTGGATGTACGCGGATCTAGGCCGTCCTTTGATTGCGCGTCCATGTCTTGGAGTCGATAGCAATACATCACTCACCAATTCATGCTTGCTCCTCAGACAGTGACCGGAAAATCGTAGGCGTCTCTCCCTGATGGTATTAGATATGGCAGGTAGGTTGCCATAAACTTGCTACTTCGTGGGATTATTTTGTCAAGATATATTTAATACTTACATAATATTTCTTACATACAGTCTATTTAATTCAGCATAATTTCCATACTTTACTTTAATTTCAAAAATTTAACTTTTAATCTTAATAACTTTTACTAAATTCTTACCATAACTTTGTTTTTAAATAATCTTTAATTATCAGTTATACATTCTATTGGGTTTATATCAAGATTTCGTTATTTTTGTTGGCTGAGGTCGAATCAAAAATGATGTGTCTAACACTACTGGTTGGATTTTCATCAGATTTTTTTATTTACAACAAATGGAATCCGATTTCAACGGATTGCGAAACGGGTAAATTTTTTTTTAGTAATATATAATAAATTCACGAGAATGCACAAACTATTATCATTTGATCAAATTTCAAATAATACCGGATATTATAAGATTAATGATATCACTGATGACGTCTAAATAATGACATAGTAGGGACTTAAGAACTACTCTCCGGGTTCCTCTTTATTAAGTCTCTATAAATATAAAGTTAGCTAGAGGTATATATTTATATATTTATATGTACAAGATTCGGTCCTTGACTAATTAACAAAGTATTATGTCTTCTCAGACACATATGCGGATATTTAGTTTACTTTAGTTTTGTACAAAGGTCAAAAAGGGTGAACGCTTTCCGATGAAATTCTGATATCTCCGATTATTACGAAATGTTAACAAATAAGTATTATACTTGAATTAAGTATATTCCAAAAGTTTCAATTCGTTTGTGTATTTTGAGAGAATTTAGGAGACAACCGCTCATGTAAAGATCCAAATATTTCAGATTTGCAAGAAATTTGATCCATAGTCATTAGACATTAAAGAAGGCTCACGAAATTTACAGTTTTTTTTTCAAGACTTCTGAAACTTAAAGATGCTTTTAAATATTCTAGCATAGAAAGTCATGTAAAGGGTTTTAAAATGTAAACAATGAATCTAGACATAATATTTTATAGGATGTTTTAATTATCGTAAAAAGGCATTAAGGTGATGCAAAATTGTCCTGTTCGAAGAATAAAATTTATATTTTACATAATTATATATTTTTCTAGTTCGGTAAAAAAAAAAATCGCATCCAGTTGTTTTTAATTATATTTCCTGTATAGTGGATGATTTGACTCTTGTATGATTGCAATTCGAAACCCGATCTCCAAAATTACATTCTGGTGAATCTGATCAACTTATTTAAGAAGAATTTCAGGGCATCTTACAAATGCATAATCAATATTAAAAAAAACAACATAAATACCGCTGAAATAATATATTGTCTAAGTATATAATGAATAATAATAATAATAATAATAATAATAATAATAATAATAATGATAATAATAATAATAATAATAATAATAATAATAATAACCATTAATACTTCCAAAATAATGGCAACCATTTTGCAGAGTGACGTAAGCAAATTGATTTCAAAATGAAGTATTTGAAAGACGTTGAAATGAATGAATATTAAAATTGACGTTTTGATTGGGAGGGGGAACAAAAGTAACAGGAGATATTTTCCACGCACGTGCGCGCATATGACGCACACACATAAAAAAAATGTTGTTGTTTTTTTTCTATTTTGCGTATTTTTCTTCCTCTTTCTTTTTATCTCACACTCTATTACTTTAATTAGATACATATAGTGAATGTGAATGTATGTATGTCTAATGAATTATGTTCGCCTGGAGAGATGAAATGCACCTAGCAAGCGAGGAATCTGTGAATTGTTTAAATCGATAAGTTCGTCTGACCCAGTCGGGCATTTAACAATAAAATTGACCTTCCTACATTTGTCTGAATGGTAAGAAATTGACTGTATCAACGCTTGTGTCTCAACCAAGAACGTTGTTTGAAAGAATTTTTACTAGGAAACGAGAGTTCATATCTGCATCGTCATTGCCGTCAATTTCTCATCAGTGAGGCAAATATCGGAAGGTCAAGTTTATTGTTAAATGGAGTATCTTTCATTCATGGTATTTTTTACGGAACCCCATAAGTATTTGTAAATGATGAAAAAACATCATTAGTGTTCTCTCAAATATCAAACAGATATCTTCAAAATCACCAACGTTCAACATTCTGATCTTTTCTACCACTCCAAAAAAATATTCTTAGATTTTGCACTATTTAACCATCTCTGAAATTGCAATAAACCGTCACTAACAAATGTCAAATAAAAATATATGTAAACAAAGGTAAACGGAAACCCTGTGGACAATGAGCCGAAACGGTAAATAACATAATAAAGTGAATGCAGCAAACTAGTTCCAAAAGAGTACAGGACTGGACACGACTGTGTTAGGAAAACATTTCACTCATAGCTCTGCAAACGATCGCATCTAGAATTCGCAAACAAATGATAAAGATATGTTGAACTTTCCAACGCTCTCTTCCTCTTTTTTTAAAAATATATTCTTAGATCTTTCACTTTTTAACGCATACAGGACCAGCAAAACAGCAACTAAATAATCGTCACTAACACATGTTCATTATATATTAGTAGAGAAAAGGTGTCATGGGTCCGTTTTCACTAATAGAGATCGGATCGCGTATTAATGAGTTCACCTTGATAAATAAATAAATAAAAAGTAATTTTGTTATAAAATAAAAGGGATAAGAATTTATAATTTAGGATTAACCACGTTTTATCTTGTAATATAGTAATGATGAAATGATAATGATGATGATGATAATAATAATAGTAACAATAATAATTATTATTAGGATGATTACCATAATAATGAAAACGATAATGATAAAATAATTAGAATTATCATGGTCACAATTATGATAGTTATGATAGTTATAATAATAATAATAATAATAATAATAATAATAATAATAATAATAATGAGGAGGAGGAGGAGGAAAAATTTAGCCATGGCATGGATCGACTACAAAAAAGCGTATGACAGGATCCCCCAAGCATGGATAATAGAATGCCTAAAAATGTATAAAATACCAAGCGGGATCACCAATGTAATAGAAAATGCAATGAAAACATGGAGACTGGAACTGACAGCTGATGGACAACACATAACAGAAATTAACATACAAAGAGGCATCTTCCGAGGAGACTCATAATCACCATTACTGTTCATCATAGCCATGAAGCCCTTGAATAGTATTCTGAGAAAGTGCCAAGCCGGATAGGAGTTCCCCAATACAGAGGAAAAAATGAACCACCTGATGTACATGGACGATCTGAAACTTTTTGCAAGGACTGAAAGGGAGCTAGAGACACTAATTAACACTACTAGAATCTTCAACCAAGATATCCAAATGGACTTTGGAATGGAAAAGTGCGCACAACTAGTTATAAAAAACTGGAAACGACAGAAGGCATGGAACTACCCAACCAAACAGAAATTAGGGCACTAGGAGAACAAGACGACTATAAATACTTAGGAATTCTGGACGCGGACACCATCAGAGCAACAGAAATGAAAGAGAAAATGGAAAGAAATACCTCAGGAGAACAAGAAAACTCCTGGAAACAAAATTATATAGCAGAAACCTAATAAAAGGTATAAATACGTGGGCAGTATTACTAGTAAGATACTCTGGACCGTTTATAGGGTGGACAAAAGATGAACTGAGACAACTCGATCAGAAAACCAGGAAACTGATGACCATGCATAATGCACTCCACCCAAAGGATGATATTGACAGACTCTACGTGAAAAGGAAAGACGACGGGAGAGGACTGATCTGTATAGAAGACTGTGTGAAGGACACGAAATGAGAACTAGAAAAATACATAATGCAAAACACTGAAAGGATAATTATGGCAACGAGAATGGGAATTGTGCAAACGGCTGCATTTTGAGCGTACAGATAAATGGTACAAGCATAAACCCGCAACAGCACTCGAAAAAAAGAACCACAAAATCCTATGGGACATGGACATACAAACGGACAAACCCATCCAAGCAAGAAGACCAGATGTCGTAATAATTAACAAGAAAGAAAAATCCTGTCAAATCGTAGACTTTGCTGTCCCAGCTGACCACAGGGTAAGTATGAAAGAAAAGGAGAAACGAAGCAAATACTCAGAGCTAGCCATAGCTAAAAGGGATTTGGATGATGAAGAAAATCAAAATAGTACCGATAATAGTAGGAGCACTAGGCACAATTCCAAAAAACTTCGAAAAAAGAATGGCAGAAATTTTAATCAGAGGAATAACTGCAAAAATAGAACGCCTAACAATAATGAAAACGGATGAAATATTAAGGAAACCCCTAGAATGTGGGGAATAACACAAGATAATATAACAAAGAAGCGTTACAGGGAATGACGAACGCCGAAGCTGCATATCTACAAGTTCTACACCACCATCATGCATCCCCCATTGTCTCATCACCGTTCCCCCCTCCAATATAAAAATGATACCAAAGAGCCGAGAAGGGTCAAGGGGGATGGAAAGACCAAGAAGAGAGCACCGGCCAGACATCCGCTGGACAAGCGCGAAGAGAACTGAGATCGTAGGGAGGCTTAGTGTCACTCAAATTCCAGTATAACCCAAATGGCCACTACCAGCGAGAAATCAATGGTATGAGACTGTTGCGATGACGCAAATTTATTTGCAAATGCTATCGAAGGAGGTGAAGAGAGCTTGAAATCTGGGAAGACTTGTTGTCACTCAGTTTTCAGAGTATACCACAGGTCTCCAAACCGATCGTTTGCTGACTTGTATGAAAGCTCCATGTGAGCCAATAATAATATTTTAAACTCAATATATATATATATACATATATATATATATATATATAAACAAAAATAAAAAAATTATATATATATGCATATATATAAAACCGACATTTTTGTACCGACTTAATATATATATATATATAATATATATATATATATATAATATATATATATATATATATATATATATATCGTTTTTTCACATATATCTGACAAAAAACGACATTATTTTTGCACCAACTTAAATATATATATTAGGTTGGTGCAATAACAATGACGTTTATTTACGTATATAAATATCTGAGAAAAACGACATTATTTTTGCGTCAGCCTAATATATATATATACTAGCAAGTGGTACCCGGCGTTGCCCGGGTG
>NC_136489.1:98458449-98570949 GCF_053919585.1 Euprymna scolopes | reverse complement strand
GAAGCTTTGCTCATGAAATCCGCGTTTTGATTTAAGCACAGATATAGAGTGGGGGAAATTTTTCACAGTGGATTCAGCTAGACGGGTGTTTTTCGTGAAAGTTTGGCGAGGGGGGACCAGGGATTGGAGTTCAGACGAGCACCTGCCATGAAAATAGACAAGTATTCATCCATGATGACATTTTACAGGTATTCTTGCTAAATTTCTTCGAAAGAATTGACGTAAACAATACTTCAACTAAATACGTATATTTCATGCAATAATGACTTTTGTTTCTTCTGACTTTTCCTAAACTAAACATAAAACATCGGTTAGGGTTAGTTTAACATTCTGTAAAAGTACCTTCCGTTTTTTTGTTTTTTTTTGTACTTCTGCAGAGAAGGTAAAAAACCGATAAAAACTGGATATATTTTTCGTGTTTTTATTCAATTTAACATGTTTATTCAGCTCGAAAAGCTGTTTACCGATGTGTTGGAAAATTCAAGATGGCGTCTCACACCCTCTTTAACACCGTAAGTTTGGGAAAAGGTGTTATAAATAAAAAAAACTATACAAAATACTATTAAAAACCCGCCGAATATATGTCAACCTATGTCACGGTAACATATATTGAGCGAGTTTTTAACAGTATTTTAACCGGTTTTTTTATTTATTACACCTTTTTCCAAACTCACCGTGTTAAAGAGAGAATCGGCCGCCATCTTGAATTTTCTAATACATCGGTAAACACTGTATGCTTTTCGAGCTGAATAAACATGTTAAATTGAATAAAAACACGAAAAATATATCCAGTTTGGTAGAAAAGTAACTTATCTTGCTTTTGATAACATTTATTTGTTATATATTTGATTTTTGGCAACTTATTCGAATCTATGTGTACAGTAATACAAACCCGAAATGAATTTAAGACCACGAGTGAAATGAGAAAATGAAGAAAATCACATTTACTGTGTGTGTTTACTGTTTATGTAAGTCAGCGGGTTTGGTTGCCATAACAACGTGACGGTAGTGAACGTGTGTGTGTGCGTGTGTGCGTGTGTGCGCGTGTGCTTGCTAGTACTACTACTAAGTTTGTAGGAGCATTTGATTTCGTGTAGTTTAGTTTCGTATATGAGTTTCGTATTTTTTTAATTTGTAAATAACAAGTTATTAAAAAATTAAACCCTTCCAAGATGGACAATAAATAAAGCCATAATATTTTATGGTAAAGGAAACAGCGTAGAAACCATTGTTTTTTAGGAGATGTGATTATTGGATTAACCAATCAGAAATCGTCTGTGGCACACACATCTCTGTTTTTATAGATATATAGAAGATATAGATAGATATAGATAGATAGATAGATAGATAGATAGATATATATATATATATATATATATATATATATGTTCAAACAAATATTATCAGTCAGACCAGGATTCTACTGATTTATTATACCTTTTTATTTGTATTATTTGGCTTTTTCAAACTACTGTTCTCATCTTGAGTGCTATTTTCACAACGTTTCGGTTGATGTAACCTATGACCTTTTTTAGTCATATATTGTCATATACGATTTCGAACAGAACTCTTTATTTAATTTCTCCGGAGTAGCATGCTCTTGTTCTGTTAACTCTGATTGGATAGAGGTCACAAATAATTCGCACTTTTTTTACTGGGTCGACCTCACTGAGGATTTAACTAGCAATTTTCAGAAGTAAGTCACTTTTGGAAGTGAATTTTTCCAAAATCTCTAGTCACCGCTCAACGGGTCCTTGCGACCAACTGTAGTGCGAATCTTAGGAGCTTTAAACCTACTTTATTCTTGGGTATAAATATCACTATCTATTACTACATATTATCACCATATATATATATATATATATATAGAGAGAGAGAGAGAGAGAGAGAGAAAGAGAGAGAGAAAAGCAAAGAGACAGACAGACAGAGAGACAGACAGAGATATGATGAATAAAGTTCAGGTATATGGTTTCATAAAAAATCTAATTGTGGAATCTAAATCTAATTGATGAATTAAGTTCAGGTATATTGCTAACATGAACTAATACCCAATATTTCTTCAAAAGTGCTCAATACGTGTGCAGAGCTTTTATATAAATAAAATTATATATATATATATATATATATATATATATATATATATATATATATATATAGTACAGTTTTCCATAGTTGCTCTCATAGACACGATTCTCAGGCAGGTAGCTTAATTTGCACGAAATGTTTTTAGATAGTCGAATCGTTCTTGAATACTGTTCTGATATCATATCTATTACATATTCTTTGAATTTATACCAGACATATAAAGCTAGTCGGAAAAAATGTAGGCGACTGAAATTACAATTGCGAATTATTTAGGACTTCTATCCAGTCATGGCTGACGGAGCGAGAGTATACTACCTCTAGGTGTTAAATGAAGAGTTCTGTTCGGGATTTTGTTCAGTGTGACAAGATACATTTGCAGAAGATCTGAGGTATCCTTGTCTTTCAAGACTGAACAAATTCGACGACATCTTTAAAAAAAAAAAAAACCTCAACTAGAATATTTTTCCAGCAAATTTTTATATCTCGGAAATAAAATACAATCACTTTTGGGTGCTAATGCACTTACTGATCCGCGCTATTTTTTAAATTGTATTTCCAAGTTTAATTAAAGTTTTATGATATGTTTTTTTTATTCAATTGTACAGAATAGGTACAAAACACCCTCCCCTCCCCATGTTAAGAACGGCTTTTTAAATAATAACGTTATTATTTCAGCAAGGATCAATAAGTGCATGAGTACCCACTTTTGGGCCAGCTTTATATTTTATTTTATAAATAGATTTCTTTGAGAATTAAAACAGAAAAAGGCCATACTTCTTAATAGTTGCAATAGCGTATTTTGTAACGTCAACAATCAGGTGATTTAGTGAAAAGGTCTGCTTTACGGTGGCCGTTGTTCAATCCCTTTCTTTTCTTAATTGGGATTGTAAACGAGCTAGGATTGTAGATATGAAGCACATAATTAAGATGGTTATTCCTGGAAGATGTGTAGGAGACTTTTAGCATTTTTGTCTTATCATAATGTTAAAAGTCACACATCATGGCATCCTTCAGGAGCTGCGACATGATGACAAAATGCTACATTTTGCTTCGTGTTAACATGTAGCAGTACGTATGCTCATTTATGTGACATGTTCTCTTCTTTATCAATCTCTAAAGAATATCTATACGTAAAATACCTATTTACAAAATAAATATTACTTTATTATACAAAGGGCAGTTGTCTATGTGTAAAACGTGTGTATTTTATATGTCCAGCTAAAAGTACAAAACTACTTACCAAAGACCTACAAACTTTAAATATTTTTTTTTTAAATCTGCGTTGCCTCAAATAATGTATCAAATTTAGAAAGATAAAAAAACAAACTTTAAGAGAAACTAAGTCTGGTTTTGTGAGAGCGCTAAGTTTTTTGTTGCCGTTTCAATATAATTGTTTTAATTGTGAAATAATATAATGTAAGTACAAATTAAATTTATATTAAGTTTTTTATGGTCCGGATAGTGCTGGGTATCTTAACTAGAACATGTAAATATCACTCTCTAAAAGACACAGATAGGATTGCTGGACTAAGAGTAATGGTAAGTAAGGAAAAATATCACACTCTCCAAAACACTCACATTGGGGTGACATCATTGAATGCACTTTAAACTCATATTCAGAACTTCGTGTCTATGTGTTTGTGTTTATATTTATATATGATTAAATACGTATTGCAATATAGACATATGATGCTTATGGTTGTTTTTGTGTATTACATACCTTGTATTATGATTCGTGTTTGTGATGAGGGAGGACATGAACTCGTATATATGTTTCGCTGTAAGTGACATTTTCTTTTCTCTATCAGTCTATAAAGAATATTCGTACACAAAATACAAATATTCAGTCCATAAAATATAAAATATCACTCTATAAAAAATATTTGTCCATAAAAAAGGCAGAAGCATTGTTTTGACGCAAATATATCCGGCCTTGGAAGTCTCTTTCGCAGCCAATTGACACAAAGACGACTTTCCGTTTGTTTATCAGATCTAAAAGTGTCGCTGGCTTCATTATGTTCTTCGACCAGGCCGCCAGCGCTCATGTTTATTCCATCAGAATATTCAAATGACAGTCACAGACAACAGTCAGCCATTCGTTGAAAACCAGCGAGAATTACACAAAGAAATCTATGACTTGTTGCCTGAATCCAATGCATACGCCATTACTGTTTTAACAATAGACACAAATATGCCGTTACATTAACCTTCGGAACCTTTTAGTATTATTATTGTTTGTAACGTCTTTTTGCGCTATTTCCTTTTTTGAACTAGCTTTGCAATTCTTAAGAAAACAAAACATCGCCTAGAAGATTTATATGAGTAATACAATCTCTCTCTCTCTCTCTATATATATATATATATATATATATATATATATATATATATATATATATTTATATATATATATATATTTATAAGTGAAAGTATCTGTGTGTGTCTGTGTGTCTGTGTACATTTCCCTACGCAATTACTCTGTCAAGTTTTAGTCTACAGACTCGAAATTTGATATACACGGTACTGAGATTTGGGAAAATCGATGTGATTGGTTTTTGGCCAGAAATTTTGCGATTAAGGGCTCAAAGTTTAACGATTTGACCTTTGAGAACTCTACCAAACTCCTCCGACAATTTTTGGTCTACCCATTTGAAATTTTAGATATAGGTTTCTTGGACATGGATCTAACTTAGTAACTTGATTTGAGCCCAAAACAATAAATTTTAAGGGGGCATAATAGGGGTCAAAGTTTAAAAACATTGACTTCTGCGGTCTCTTCCAAATTACTTAGACAATTTCTGGTCTAAATATTTGAAATTTTCCATAAAGGGTATTCAGAGATAGGGCAAACTTTTTCATCAGTTTGGGTCGGAAATTTTTAGTTACCAATATATAAATGTATGTATGTATGTCTGCTTGCATGTCTGCCTTAAACTTTCAATAGAGGCGACAGATTTTACTAAGATCAGTATCGTTTTCAAGTTCGACCTTTCATACGACAACTATAGAAAAATTGGCTAAAAACATTAATATCTTCCCCTTAAACTAGGCATTTTTCTACAGGGGGGGTCACTTTTTTTTCGCCAATATTTTTTAAAGTTATCCTCTTCTTTAGATCGCCTAGCCTTAATTTTAAAGAAATGCCGCTTCCCGTTTGGCGGTGGTCGTAACAGCATAAACGTTAGATTTTACCCCGTTCTTTTTCTCCTTTGCGGTACGGGTTCGAGCCTGCCTTTCTACTACCACTTTTTTTTTTTTTTGATCAACATACACATCCAAACACCCGGGCAACGCCGGGCTGAAATGCTAGTATAAATAAAAATATCATAGGTGCCTCTAATAAGTTTCCAGACTTTTTTGTATGGGTACCGTTTTTGATAGTGCACACAAGAAATTCTAGTCCCATTCGACGTAATCTCCTCTGGCTAGAATTCACTTGTTGTATAGTTCCAACAACTTCTGGAAGTCCCCAATGGAGGTTCTCTTGTGTGAGCGTGCCAATGATGCTCGCCACGGCCACTTTTATCTCCTCGATTGTCTCATGACAATCTCTAAGATTTTTCTTGAACTTAGGGAATAACCAAAAGTCACAGGGGACAAGGTCTTGACTATAGGAAGGTGGGGAACTGTCTTGATGTTCATTTTGGTCAAATAGTCTGCGACAAGGATAGAGTTGTGGACTGGTACATTCGTTCAAATATTCCGCATCTTCATTTCCTTGCGAATAACTGTGTGTACAGTTCTCACACTCGCATCAAAGTTTGCACTTATTGTCGCTATAGACACACGACGGTCCTTATCAATGCAATTCTTTATTTGGCCAATCAACTCTGGTGTTCTTACTTCCTTATTACTCCCACACTTCTATCATCCTTCAAAGACTACCTGTTTTCCTTGAATTTTTTATAACACTCAAAAACTGATGCTCGATTCATGCCAAAAGCAGTTCGAAGCATTTCATACGTTTCTGTGGCATTTTCCCACGTTTAAAAGAGAATTTTATTGCATATTGTTCAAGAACTTTCAACAGTCAACGACAATTTTAAATTCCTGTACAAAAAGTCTGGAAGCTTATTAAAGGCATCTTGAATAGTATGAATGTTGGCCCAAAATGGGTTTTTACCATAAAGTATAAAGGTGTTTAAAGCAGATAATTTTTTTTTATTTTGTACATTTTTGTAGACACGTTACTAAATGATATATAGGTTCAATATAATATCTTTGTTTGTTTTGTAACAAGTATCTTTTAAATCTTTATTGTGGAAGATTTCATGAGTATTTAAAGTTTCTTTGTGTGAGTGGATATTTCTGATTCTTTTACTAATAGATATAAGGATACGTTGGATTACATTTTAACCTAATGCAGCTTTAATGTTTACATTCTTTAATTTCTTTTAAAATGACTTTTTTAGTTTTCGCTCTATTTTTAAAACTAGAAACCCGTTGACTCTATAAAGGACTATTGTCTCAAATTCAATGTTCTTAGTTAGGTTATATAATATGCAGAAACCTATTCTATAAGTCATTTCAGCTGAATCCATTACCAATCGATATATCAAAGACTCCAGTTTTTTTATTCCAGTCATTTCATTTTATTATTGCTCGTGATTGTTGATTAACACGGTACTTCAACGCTTTCTAATAATGTTAATTTCATAATTAGCAGTGTACGAAATACAAGGTAGCGAATTCCATTACATTTTCAAAAAGTTCATTTGTGATCGAAAAATAGCACTTTTCAATGCCAAATTGATTAAAGGACTATTTTATTGCTTTCCATTTTTTAAACTACGTAATGGTTTCAGTAGTATTAATCCACTGATTTAATTTGTGCGTTGTTTTTATGTTTATGCTAATTCTTTCTAAAAGTTATTTGCTATTTCTGCATATTTCATGTCTAGCGTTGTTTGAGAATTTCCATTCTTTCTGAATATCATGGAATCACGTGACCGTTAAAATATATCTTTTGGAACATTCCTTTTTTTTGTTGAACCCCATTTTATTAAGACTTTTATCCTTTAAAACAATGAACTGACGATGTCTTTAGTTGCTTATAATTATTGATCGAAACATTGTCATGATTGTGTAGCGATATTAAAAAATATTAGAAAATTTCTATATAATACATAATATATATATATGTATGTATATATACATATACATATGCATATATATATATATATATATATATATATATATATATATGTATATGTATAAATCAGGATATAATTATTAAGTGTCCAAATAAAAGTTTAAAACTTAAAGAGAATATAAATAATGATATTTATATGGTAATCCAAACCAGATAACAAAGTTCAAGTCAACCAATATAGGAAATAACTTATTATTAAAGAATCAAGTTAGGCTGTAACTTATTATTTAAAAGAATTTATTGTTTGACGGAAAACTCAGAAAGCAAGATTAAGAATTCCTTAATCCACGGGGTTTCAAAGAATGCGTTCTTTTCTTCGGATGATTGATTTTAGCAAAATAACTGTTATAAAATTGGAGCCCCTTCAGTTGGCCAGGTGGATAAATTGAGTTATCTTGGATTATGGTTGCATATATAGGATGATCGTGTGTGATATAAGATAACGTATAGCTCAGAAAAATAAGCATTTCTACAACATAACTCAATATTATGCTCCAATACCACCACGCTCAAGACTAGACAACGCATTCTTAAGGCGTATTTAGATCTGTCTTGTTATATTGTTGCGGAAGCTAGACTATCTGCTCCAATTGCAGAAACGCATTAATAGCGCAGAAATTTGGTTTGTGAGATAAATTTTAGGGTTGTTTGGAAAAATCACATTTCCAACAAGGAAACATGGACTAGATATTGGTGCACTAAAAGATGGAAACTATCATGAAAGGACAAATGACATTCTTAGGACATATTTAACGTCAAAGAGGCATATTACATCTGGTATTGACTGATAGAATGCCAGGATCGAAAAAAAAAAAAAGCCCACCAATACGCACTTTGATGGAGAACTTAGTCGATTGGACGGGATTATTGTCAAAGTCTGAGTTGTATCGGCTATGGATAGACACCCGTATTGGAGAGCCGTGGTCGCCAATGCTGTTGAATGGCCGGGCCGGCGATGATGGTGCACTGTTATAGTGAAGCTATGATTTTGCTAATACTATCATAAATTGAAACTGCACAATATGAAACCTGGAAACTGGCGAGTACGTGATAAGGCGGTACTCCACGTAATACTGGTGTACTGGCAACCTGCTGCAAGATGCCTTTCTAAACCTGTTTGCCAAACACATGCTTGCCAAACACATGTTTGCCGCAGCGAATGGTGACATCTGTAGTGTGTCTGACACGAAGTTGTGCCTCGTGGATCACCTAAAACATGTTGTAGCTGAGTATCGCTTGATCCTAATGAGCAAAATGTATACTTGTATCCGAGTTCTGGCAAAGACGTGCATATATATATATATATATATATATATATATATAACTACTTAATTTACTCACACAAAATTAATATACGAAAGTATAGATTTATGCGTAAACTTTAAGTATTTACTTCAAAAGTGCTCAATACGTAGGTAGAGCTAAAAACGATAAACAACCACAGAATTCGCGCATAAGCCTGAAGAGTCCTAGAGTGGATGAAACGCGGAATATTCAGTGTAGCTTAATCGCCATATATATTTTATATATATATATATATATATATATATATATATATATATATTACCATTTTGAATATATTAAAAAAAAACATTATTCAAATAAACATATTAATGAAAATCGCTATAAAAACCTCTCCTAACAAAAAGCATTAATAGCTTGCTAAGAGAGATTTACTTATTCATAATTTTTATTTCGTCTTACAGCATGTACACGTTGCAAATAAATACTTCTTCGAATTGGCTTGCTAACTGTTCAGTACACTTTTTTACTTATGTTATTCTGTCTAATCCGATAATCTCGCTTTCAATCAGTTTCTTAATCACGGGGTATCACCATTAATCTTACTACTAGCATTAATTTAAAATAACTGCATAGTGGATAGTACAAACCTTTTAATACTTTGTATGTGGGTGGCCAGTAAATGATATCATAATATAAACAAACAAATATATATATATATATATATATATATATATATATATATATATATATATATATATATATATATATATATCACACGGCAGCTTTTCTTTGTTTTCCTTTCAGCTTTTCTCTTGTAGTTTTACTTTTCCCTCACTCATTCTTCTCTCTTGCTCTCTCTCTCTCTCTCTCTCTCTCTCTCTCTCTCTCTCTCTCTCTTATTTCTTCTATTCGCTATCATTGTTTTTTGTTTTCTTACACTATTGAAATGCTCGTTCTAGCCAACGGCACTGAGAACTTTTTGCTATGTTGCAGACTTTTGTAGTCTCTGAACGCTTTTGCGTACAGAAAAGAACATCTCATTTTTATTTTAGCAGTAACGTTTTCTAATATTTTAGCTTAAGGATTTTTTGTTGAATCTATTTCTAGTTTCGACGATTTCTTCATAACACGTTCGATTAATTTCCAACAGTTAAGCGAAACCAAAATAATAATCTTACATCCAAAAAAATATATATATACTGAACATCGCTTGACAGTGATCGAGGACGGTCGAACATTTATAAACGTGTGCTTTTTCTTTCCAACTAACTAAAGAATGGAAAAAGTTCTAATTCTAATATATATATATATATATATATATATATATATATATATATAAGATTATTTTTTGGCATTTTTTTAGCCATATTAACAACTTCGAAACGCTGTTGTTTTTTCCGCTACCTTAGCGGGTTTTTAAAGAACTATAAGCTCTTATTGTTATTTATATGTCTGGATTTTATGGGACGTATTTATTGATTATTATTTTACGTGCATAAAAATATACATATGAACATGCGTGTTTCTAGTTTTTAGCCATCGTCAGCACAGGTTAGGATCGAAGTCATGACATTACGTTACCAATGAACCACGGTCGATTGCCACTTTAATGCACTTTTTTATCGCTTATAAAGTTAAGAAAAAAAATTTAAAAAGAATAACAGCCTTTCGAAGTTATTAATATCGTTAAAAAATGCCAAACCCACACATGTTAACTTTATAAGCGAAAAAAAAAACGTGTATTAAAGTGGCGATCAACCGTGGATCATTGGTAACGTATGAGAATGCGGATACTAATGCCATGACTTCGATCTAATATCATGAGTTCGATCTTAACCTGTGCTGACGACGGCCAAAAGCCAGAAACACGCGTGTTCATAGGTATATTTTTATGCACGTAAAATAATATTTATTAATATATATATTTATAAGTTAAAAGTAAATATATATATTTATAAGTTAAAAGTATATATTTAGTTAATATATATATATATATATATATATATATATATATATATATATTTAAAAGAGTGTAGCCATCAACAATTGTGGGTTTTTTTTAAAGGTTTTCATCATATTTTTATTTTAAAATATTTTTATAACGCGTTTCGAGCTTAGGGTGTGCTCTCTTCAGATATTTTCGTAAAAAGTTTTTCTTTAAAATGGGAGTTTGTAGATATGCCTCCGCTGATATTAAATATGTTTTTCATAATGATGCGATGCGTGTGTTCAGTGTTCAGACATTCTGTCTCCAACTGTAAGTGTTCACAGTGACCGGTCAAAGTTAGTTTCAAAGAGTGTTTTTTAGTCCATATGGTGAAGGTTTTTATGGCTTTTTTAGGGTTCTTTTTAAAGACTTTCTTTCCCCATGTATAGCATACACTCACACACAATCACATACGCATACATATACATTCATGTACATGTACACATGCACACGCACACGTACGCAGGCACACACACATACACACACGTACATACATAGAAATATATGTAGGAGCATACATATATACACATATACATACCCACCTACACACCCACACACGTACTTGCATACATCCACCGCTAACAATTATTTTTATTTTTTTATTTTTTATTTTATATATATATATATATATATATATATATACTTTTTTTTTTCTTATTTTCTCAAAGTGTTTTGGCTTTCATTTCCTCAAAATTTTAACTTTTATTCCCTAAAGCATTCTCAAAGATATTTACATTATTTTTATAACATTTATTTATTGTATATTTTTGGGAATTATTTGCATACTATTATGTGACACCCATGTGCCACTTTCAAACTCATTAGAACGTTACTATGATCAAAAATCAAGGCCCAAGGTAGTAGAACGAACGTTTTATCTTATTAACTATAATTTTTGTTGAACTCAGAACAGGAAAACTGATTAAAGTTACGAACGATAGGGAAGCTCCTTACTGTGTGCCATATCTTGTACATTTATATTTATAGTTTTAAAATACATTCTTTCTCCACAGTGGTTTTCCATCGAGAGTACGCTCTTGTATACGAACCCGGTTTATTCGTCACATAATTTTTTTTATTTTGATTCATTTGTTTCGCATCGCGTTGTTTCCTACCACATCTATTGTTTTAACATTCTGTTTGTTTTCCATTAACCGCGAATCTTAACAATATATTCTTTGCTACTAATTTACACCCGTTTTGGTGGCCCTGTCGGTGGGGCATTAGAATACACCGACTGCCTCCCTGCAGAGGGTAAAAGTCCCTCAATGGGGGTCCTGGATATGACCTTAAACTATATCCAGTGGTGAGGCCCCAGCTTGTGCGCTTTGGGGAGTGTGGAGCCACCCTTTAATTACCATTGCTCCCAGGTCCACTCTGACCCGGAGTGGTAGTACCTGTTAGGGTTCCAACTATGGGTTAAATAGAAACCGACTTGAAAACAACAAATATATTCTATTAAAAAAATTTTCTTCAAAATCTTTGGATTCGGCATTAAATAACCTGAAAAGGGTTGATATGCCGTAAAACAAAAACCACCAACCAACCAACACCCGTTTTGGTGAATGTGCATTTCAGGTGCGTAAATAATTAGATTTGCATAGAACCGTAGAACGCTTCCATTTTTCCATTTGCTGGGGGAGAATATAATATATTTTTATACCCACGACGGTTCACGTAAGCATTGACGCACACCATAATCTGTTTCTATTTTATTGCACAGTAGACCCAGACACTTGTTACAATAACAGCCGCCTGTTCTTGTAAGTGAGTAAATATGAAATAGGATAGTCAAGGATTCGAACTTGCGAAGCTAGATTTGGAATTGAAAATTCCAATCATAAGTTAAAATAAATACAGATGTTATTGAAAATAAGGAATGTGGAATCGCAATTGTTTAGCTCACACAAAATAGTTAGATATATGTTTACTGGAAAATGAATGTGATGATGACATTTGTTTCTGTGAAAATTAAAATAAGGAATTTAATCGTCAATTGAAAATGTAAACATATTTTGTAAAGAGGTTATTCGAAAAATAGGTTACTGAACTCGGGTTCATGTCAAGTTTGTCAACGTGACGCATGTAAAGGCAACGTGCTCGATGAGCACATGTTTAGTCATGCGATGACGTGACGAGATCTCAATATAGGTAGAGTTTTAGATTCAGTCTACGAGAAAGAGGTGAGAGAGAGCCGAGACAGCCACTGACACCAAACATTGGAAGCGAAGGTTAAAGAAAAGCCATGTAAAGAAACTTTGAATTCCTCGAGCGAAATCAGGACCGGACATGAAATAAAGGACGCCATCATGTAGTTTTGTATCTGCGTCTCCGTGTTGTAATTTAACAGAAAAGGTATTGTCTATTTATGTTATAAGAACCATGATAAAATCATCATCTAAAAATATGTGTTAGAAAGTATATGATTCACAGTATTAATGTTATAGAAACACTCCCGTTCACAGAACTGTCAAGAGTATAAATGTCAAACTCTCGGTCTATCTATCAATATATCAAATATATCAAATCTCCTCTCATTGTGTATTACATGCCGTTAGCTATTGTAGTAACATGTGCACTGTCTCTCATATATACAGACTGTGTCTCTTTATATACACCCTCTTTATGTCACCAATATGTATCACAACACAACATGAACCTCTAAGACACTACTAAGACAAACATGAACATCTTAAGACATATGAACAACAACAAATATATAAGACGTCTTACAAACAAGAACATCTAAATAAGAAACACGTAACATACTCCCACATGTGGTACTTAAAATACCACCCATTACATAACACACGTATATGCAAACGTATAAAGCTAATTATGGCATATGGATATTGGTACAACTGCACGAAATCCCATTGCTTGGCGCAAATTGTTTAATAATTTACGCATCTTACATGCACATTTTTCAATGAGTTTTTTGTACTTATGCATTTAATAGTATTTGCGCGTTCAAGTCCCGTTTTACGATATTTTTTTCTTAGATTGTTAAACTAAAAAATAGTTGCAAACTGCACACCCCTCGCCACATTACGCATGATTTTCTAAATGATACATAAGTACCCCGTTCTCTTTTATATACTAAATATGAAAATTAGCAGAAAAACAAAATATTTTTTAGGTCCCGCCTACTTCTGAAACCAAATATGACAACAACGACTTAACTGTTCGGTTCAGTCACGTGCACAGTACAATACAACCAATCTCCCACCCATTTCCCTTTTGTATACTGTAACCATCAAGTGTTAAGTACCGTTTTGGGTTGTCTGTGTCTTAGTTACAATGCCCCGTAGAAGATCAAACTTAGGTCGTCGGACTCGGACAGCGGAAGCAGTGCGATGATAGGTTGCCACTCACACTCAGGAAGTACAGGCATCAACGAACGAGCATAACAGACAAAGAATGATTCGAGATTCGAATACGCACCAATGAAACACGGGAGCGCCGTGCAGCAAGACTTGCGGAGGAACGCTTGCGCATACGGCAATTACGTTCTACATATTCAGAGCTGCTTTGTTCTCAGCCACATGAACGCAACAGGCTGCGAATTGCTGAAAGACGTCACTGAGAACCAGCATATCTGCATCAAACACGACTCCATGCACAAAAGCCACAAGATTTAAATCGATTAGCATTCCGGTCCAACCCTAAAGCTGATTATGGTTTGCCCCGCCAGGTTCTCATCGGTACTATGACTGAGGTGTGTCAATTTTGCACTGCTCTGAAATTTATGGGAGAAAGAATGTGAATGTGTTGTGCTGCTAGAAAAGTTAAATTGCCTCAACTTGAGGATCCACCAGAACCATTAAAAACTTTGCTTGAAGGGTATACCGCTGCATCAAGGTATTTACTATTTAATATCAGGAAATACAACTCCTGTTTCCAAATGGCATCGCTGGATGCTGAAGCCATTTATTCCAACTTTAAAGTGAAGGGACTACTTTCCTATAAAGTAGAATCTCTGCTTCCGTTCCCCGATGCTCAACATAAATTCCTACAGATGTATTTCATCGGTGATAGCAATGCTAAACTCAATGCACTCTGTGGAACTTCGGCGGTTATAAAATGTCCATTGTTTGCCAACTACAAGCGCTACTTTATAGTTAAAACAATTTAGTGCATTTATTCAAAACAACAAACAAAAAAATGCCATCCGATACACACAATATTGTCATTCATGTAGACAAAACGCCTTCTGGAGAACACGTACGGAAATTCAATGCTCCATCTATAGATGAAGTCGCAATCATCAAAGTTGGAGATCAATTTCACCCAAAAGATATTGTTTTTCATAAGTGAAATGATCAGTTGACAAAATTGCTGAAATTCGTCGATGCTATGAAGCCCTTCAGTATCCATTCATTTTGGGGGGATGGTGCTGATGGATATCACTTTAATGTTAACATGATAAATCATGTTAGTGGTAGAAGAAACAAATAGGAATTGCAATGCAATGAACTATTATTCATATCGATTAATGATTCGAGAGAATGACAATAATCACATTCTTAAATGCCGCCAATTGTTTCACCAATACAGTGCTGATACGTATACAAACATTGAAACATAACGTTTGCTATTCATACGTTTGAATCAGACCAAACTTCGCTCTTAAGAATATGTTCATTTGCGAGATGCCGTTCTAAATGATGAGAACACTACCAACGAAGGCAAACTGCCGATTTTGCCATCTTCATATTTAGGCAGTCAACGTCATATGCACGAGTACGCTCAGGATACATTTGCATATGTCCGTATTTATGGGCGCCCTGACATGTTCATTACGTTCACATGCAATTCAACCTGGAATGATATACAACAACTATTACTTCCTGGGCAATCTTCAGTGGACACGCACGATATTACATCGCGTGTTCAGGCAGAAGCTGAAATCGCTAAAAGATTTCTTGATTAAGCAAAACGTATTCGGATTTGTGTGCTGCTGGATGTTTTAAGTTAAATGGCAAAAGAGATGATTCCCACACTCACATATACTAATCTGGCTCTACAACAAAATCCGTCCAGATGAAATCGACACTGTAATATGCGCTTAATGTTACATTGATAAAGATGTGCATGAAGTGGTGAAAAAACATATGATACATGGCATTTGTGGTATATTGAACCCAAATTCACCATGTATGATAGGATAAAAATGATCTAAGCGATATCTCCGAGCAGTATTTGTTGCCAACACAGTAACATGGATTGATGGATATCCTTTATACAGATCAGTCAATTAAAGATGGCGGTAAATTAGGAAATATACAAATTCGAAATGATGATATCGAAGTCATAACCGTTGCGTTGTTCGATATTCGCCTTTGCTATCAAAAGCCTATAAATCGCACATAAATGTGGAATACTGTAGCTCAGTTAAGTCTATCAAATACATTTGCAAGTATGTGAACAAAGACAGTGATATGGCAGTTTTTGGCTTGCAAACACAAGAAACTAATATGAATGCAGCCCACATATCGAAGAAATCGCACAGTATCAGGCTGGAAGATACATAAGCAGCAGTTAAGCTGTATGGCAATTTGTTTCATTTCTTATACATGAACGAAGTCCAGCTATTGTTCACATAGCAGTGCATTTAGAAAATTAACAGAGAGTTTAATTTACAGCTTCAACTGTGCAACAAATAGCTATGAAACCACCGGTTACAACATTAACGGTTTTCTTCACGCTATGTCAAACTGACGCGTTTGCAAAAAGACTGCTCTATTCTCATCTGCCTATGTATCACACATGGAATTCGAGTAGAAAATCCTTTAAACGACGATTAATTAGTCATCCCAATCAACATGAATGTTTTTCTGCGCATTCTGTTATTAAATGCCATTGGCCCAACGTCTTTACAGCCATTGAAAATTGTTGATGGCGTTACACATGATACTTTCCACAGTGCATGTTAAGCTTTGAATTTATTGGAAAATGACAAACACTGGGATAGATGCATTACTGGTTCGTGTAACATATTACATGCTAATCAAATCTGTGCATTGTTTGCAATAACATTGACCACTTGCTCTCCTTCTCCAACAAAGTCATGGGAGACATATAAATCAAACATGGCTGAGGATATTCTACAGCAAAAACGCAATGAAAGTTCCAATATATACTTGTACTTATCAGCAGAAATTTATAATAAAGCATTAGTATTGATTGAAGATTTGTGCTTAGACATCGGAAACAAAGTTCTCACTCAATTGGGATTGATATCACCAACCTGCTCTGCTGCTATTTTGTTTGATGTAGAATTCCGTCGTGACTAGAATTATAACACAAGTGATTTCTTGTTGTATGCGCAATCTAATATGAATGAATTAACACTTAAGCAAAGAGGAATTTACAACCAAATAATGCAGACTATAAATAATAGCGTTGGAGAAATCTTTCTTCTAAATTCACCGGGAGGAATTGGTAAAACCTTACTAATTAAATTGGTTTTGGCATCCATTCGATCACAAAATGACATAGCCTTACTTCTTCCTTTCATCCAGAATAGCTGCGATCATACTGCCAGGTGGAAGAACTGCTTATTCAGCATTAAAGTTACCATTAAACATTCAATTTATCGAAAGTCCCATGCGCAATATCTCTAAAACATCAAGCATGGGGAAAATATTACAGAAATGCAAACTTTTGTTTCAGATGAATGTACAATGGCACACAAAAATCACTTCATACTCTTGATCGATTCTTGCAAGATTTGCGTGAAAATGTCAGACCATTCGGTAATAATATTGCCTACAGGAGTTTTCAGCCAAACGTTACCTGTAATTCCTCGATCAACACTAGCAGATGAAATAAATGCTTACCTCAGATACTCTTCTTTTTGGCGCCATGTAAGGACATTAAACCTAACTCAAAATATGTGTGTCCAGTTGCAGGACGATCGATCTGCAGAGACATTTTCTCAGAAATTGTTGGAAATTGGAAATGGAAAAATGCCGACTGGTCCGAGTTCAAGGCGATGTTTTTACTCATTGTGTGGACACTGTTGTGGAAGCAGACGAATTTTTGCATTCACTAGATTTGCAAGGGATGCAACCGCATGGACTGCAATTGAAAATTATTATCATGCTGCGAAATATCAACCAACCCAAGCTTTGCAATAACACGCGACTTGCATTAAAAAATTAATGGACAGCATAATATAAGCAACAATCTTGACAAGACCTTTCAAAGGTGAAGATGTCCTTATTCCACGCATTGCAATTTTAGGGATTTCAATTCCAAATTCTATTGTCATTTACAATCACCATCAACAAAGCTCAATCAACAATCTTTACAATTTTGTGGGTTTGTCTTTTACCTCAAAGGCACCGGCAATCAACACAAGGTTTATAAGGTAATTATTAATATAGTTTTTACATGCTACTATTACTATATACAGAGTTTATTATTAAAAGTAGGAATTATAGATGAAGTTTCAGGTATTGATAAATTAAGTAGTAATGAATATGACAGTATCATTCTAAACAGTATCGTTAATTATTAGAACTAAACTCGCACTAAAATTAAGGGACAGATCTGAACTAATTGTGGTTTCTGTTTTACAGGTGTTTGAACTGAGTCAGGTGTGAAATGGAGCCTGTTGAATATCTATTAAATGATTAAAATCTACAAAAAAAAAGTTGGCGCTCGTTTGGCCTTCACAATGCGCACTAAAATACCTTTAAGCAAAGCTATATCTAAAATCTTACAATTAATTATCAATAAAAATAATTTCCATAAAAAAATTCCATAGTAATATTAAGCTATTTTAGTTGGTAAATAATATATATACAGATAAATAAAATTTCTCGAATATATATATATACATATATATATGTGTATATATATATATATATATATATAATTAGAAAGAGAGAAAGAGAGAACAAAATAGGTTTAGAATTAAAGTCTACAGAACAAAATATTTTGCAAACTTAAAATATGTATAGAAATAAAATTATAGGAAAATCCCAACTCATTACAAATGCTCAATATTCGAGATACAATAGTATATGGAAGAAAGTTAAACATTTGCGATTTACAATTTGCATGGTTTGTTATTCGGAAGACTGGATAAATAATAGACAATTAAGATAGAATATTTCCTTATTCCATGGAGTTTCAAAGAGTAGTTCTTATCCTTAGAGGGAGAACATTTAGCAAAATAAGTTTTATAATAATGTTTATAGGTTAGCTATAATTCTGCTGGTAATGACGTAGTTTGGAAACTTAAAAATATAGGAGAAGTAAAGTTATAAAGATAGCACAGAAGTATACAGAAAAAAAAAGGATATTTCACTTGACGTCCGCAGTATGAAGGTGACTACATAGAATGGTAACAAAATCCAAAACAATGGAATTCTCTTGGAACTTAAATGGTGTTTGTAGATCCAAAAACAATATGAGTTAATCCAGTAGTCTTGTTTATGCGTGGGTATGAGACATTCAGATGTTATATATCTATAATTTTTGCTTAGAAAATCCTTTATCGAAGAAATTCTTTATTGAAATGTTTAAAACGATTCGAACAAAACACTAAGATTGACATTAAAATCGCAGGAATAGATGGCAAACCGCAATCAAATAAGAAGCGATTAAAGTATGAGAAGTGATTGTACGAGGGGCGTGCAATAAGTAATGGCCCTGGCCCACTTCCCGTTGTCTGATCTAGCTGAAATTCTGCATGTGCAATGATTTATATCTCGACGGGTTATGTGGCAAATTACAGATCTGAACTAATTGTGGTTTCTGTTTTACAGGTGTTTGAACTGAGTCAGATGTGAAATGGAGCCTATTGAATGTCGAGCACTGATCAAGTTTTTTGTATTTGAAAGGATGCACACCACAGGAGACTTTTGATGAAATGAAAGAAACTTATGGTGATAATGCCCCATCATATGACCTTGTAAAACGCTGGCATCGTGAATTCAAACATGGCCGGAAGTCTATGGAGACAGCTCCCAGACCTAATCGCCCTCCTTCTGCCATTGATGAGGCATCTGTCCGTCAAGTTGAAGCTGCCATTTTGGAAGATCAGCGCATTACTATTCGCCAAATAGCCCAAGATGTCAAGATTAGTACAGGGTCTGTGGAAACTATCATTGATGATCATTTTCATATGCATAAGGTGTCTGCCGGATGGATTGCCAGGTTGCTCACACCATTCCAGAAGCCAGAACGCGTCGAGCGCTCGAGGATGAATTTAGAGATTTAACAAGAAGATGCGTCAAAGTTTTTCAAAAGACTGATTACACAGGATGAAACCTGGGTCCATCGCTATGATCCAGAGACCAAAGCCCAGTCAATGCAGTGGAAGCACTTGGATTCAGTTTTGAGAAAATTAAGGGAAGCTATCAAAATCAAGAGGCGGGGCAAGATCAGCAAATGTACACTCCTCCTGCAGGACAAAGTTCCGGTCTCCAACTTGCATGTCGCCGGATCAGAAGCACAGGCGTTTGGTTATGAAATCCTTCCCTATCCTCCCTACTCTCCTGACCTTGCATCCTCTGACTTTCACCTCTTCCCAGCCATTAAGTTGTTTTTGAAAGGGAAGTGTTTCCCAGATGATGCAGCCTTGATTTCTGAAGTCACGTCGTGGTTGGAGGACCAACATGGGGTGTTCTACAAAAACGGTCTCCAGAGCTGCATAAAACGATGTGGTTCCTATGTAGAGAAAGACTAATAACTGTGCCAAAATTCGTTTCTGTACTTCTATGGGAAGTGGGTCAGGGGCATTAATTATTGCACGCCCCTCGTATATATATATATATATATATATATATATATATATATATATATATATATATATATATATATATATATATATATATACAAGTGAACGTGTCTGTGTATCTGTGTATCTGTGTGTCTGTGTACATTTCCCTACGCAATAACTCTGTCAATTTTTAGTCTACAGACTCGAAATTTGATATACAGGTTACTGAGATTTGGGAAAATCGATGTGATCGGTTTTCGGGCAGAAATTTGGCTGTTCAGGGGTCAAAGTTGAAGGATTTGACCTTTGAGAACTCTGCCAAACTCCTCCGACAATTTTTGGTCTACGCACTTGAAATTTTACATATAGGTTCCTTGGACATGGATCTAACTTAATAACTTGATTTGAGCTCAAAACAATAAATTTTAAGGGGCATAATAGGGATCAAAGTTTTTAAAACAATTGATCTCTGCGGTCTCTTCCAAATTACTCAGACAATTTCTGGTCTAAATATTTGAAAATTTACATAAAGGGTATTCATAGATAGGGAAAGCTTTTTCATCAGTTTGGGTCGGAAATTTTTAGTTACCAATATATAAATGTATGTATGTATGTATGTTTGCATGTCTGTCTTAAACTTTCAATAGAGGCGACGGATTTTACCAAGATCAGTACCGTTTTGAAGTTCGATCTTTCGTACAACAAATATCGAAAAATTGGCTAAAAACATTGATATCTTCCCTTTCAACTGGGTACTTTTCTACAGGGGGTCACTTTTTTCGCCAATATTTTTTAAAGTTATCCTCTCCTTTAGATTGTCTAGCCTTAATTTAAAAAAATGCCGCGTCCGGTTTGGCGGTGGTCGTAACAGCAAAAACGTTAGGTTTTTACCCCGTTCTTTTCCTCTTTTGCGTTAAGTGTTCGAGCCTGCCTTCCTACTACCACTTTTTTTTTTTGCTCAACATACACATCCAAACACCCGGGCAACGCTGGGCGCCCATGCTAGCATATATATATATATATATATATATATATATATATATATATATATATATAACAATTGTTATATTTATTTTATATACCTACAGGCAGTAATGTTTCATCCTTTCTGAAATCATCAGTGTAGGGAGTCACAATTACCGCCGGTCTGAAAGTTTGGACCCGTCAACGAAGCTATCTATGGCTCCATTAACAAAGAACAGACCGCTAAGCCAACGATAACCGTGGCGAGCATGTAGTTGAAATTACTATTTATATAATATCATTCAGAAAAGCCAAAGTGATTAAGTGATTTTAACATCACGATCTGCGCACGTTGGCTAAAGTTACCGACTTTTTTCATTTCAACGTAAAGTGCTCCACAATAAGCACCCAGTTCTTAAAGGGACAGACATAACTATTACTATACTTATTTTTAATGCCTACAGATACTCGTATTTCATCCTTTCGAGAAACATCAGTGCCTGGAGTCACGATTATCCACCGTTCGATGGGCTGTTTCTTTCAAAATCAAGATCCCAAAAAATGTCATATGATTCACACAAAAAAGTATTAAAGAAGAGCTAAGAAAACGATGGGTGTAGTCAGCTCCGATGAAAGTAAGTGTGGAAAGAGTCAGTTATTTAAGATTTACATAGAAAAGTAGATATATTGAGGAGACTTAGCAAACGAGATAAGATAGTGAGTAGATCAAATCAACCGAACAGCAATGATTGTTCTGACAGACAAATCATTCTCAGTTAAGTAATAGCTGATATAGTGTACCTTGCTCAAAGAGGGACGCTAACACCGTTACCAACATGTCATATTCACAATGTATATCGCTGTAGTTGTGTATGTTTTTATGTGAGTCTTTATCTTGTTGTGTATACAACTTATAAACCAATGCACGCATCTTCAAGTATATATATATATATATATATATATATATATATACAGTTATGAAAATATATCTTGCAATTACGCTAACAGAATTTTCCGCGTTTAATCCTTGTGAGGATTCGTAAGGATATTGTATAGAGTTGTTGTCACCGTGCGTTTTGATGTATACATGTGGTGAAAAAACCTGCTGCTGTAACTGAGAGCGTGATTAACAAAGAATCTGATTGGTTAACTAGCAATTTTAACACGCACACACACACAAACATATATATGTGTGTATGCATGTGTATGTGTGTGTGTCTGCATAAAATAAGTAAAGAATAATCTTTTGACTTAGAATCATATCTAAACACACACACACACAAAACATTTCAATGTTACATTGATGAGAAATGAATTAAATCCATTAGATACCAATGAATACTTCCGGTATTAAATCAGTTCTATCGTAAGGGCTTTAAGACAACCAGAGCTTGTATAAAGTAAGTTAGAAAGATACAAAATTATTCAGCTTTTCATATAAAAATACAATGAAAAATCTTAAATGTGTTTGTATTATTTGGTTTAAGTTTGATATTTTAATATTGTTGTGGGCCGTATCTTTGTGGCACTTGTAGATCAATATTGATTCCACTCAGTTCTATCGTAAGGGCTTTAATATTGATTCCACTCTATGACTGAACTATTAGTGAAATGTTTATGACTTTTCTTTCTATTCTTCTTAATGAAGAGATTTAATAAAATTTCTTTCAGAAACGTATGTACAATAAAACTTTGACAGTGTTGAATTTTGGGACTTATACACTTAATGTTAACTATGTCATAATTTTGTAACTTTGCAAATTGATATATAGATGTATATGTATATGCATATATGTGTGTGTGCGTGCATATATATATGCGTGTGTGTGTGTGCATGTATATGTGTGTGTGTATGTGTGAATGTGTATGTGCGTCTGTGTGGGTGTGATTTATTTGTTTATTTGTTAACGATAATCTTGAAACGAACTCAATTATTTATACGAAAGAGTACTTTCGCCCTAATGCTACTGGGAAATAATATTGCCACTGCTAGTATGCCAGATTGGAAGCAACATTTTTTTTATTCTGCCCGAATTTATCAGAGTACATTTACTATTGTTGTGATGAGTGAACTTATGCTTAAACACCTGTAAGTTTCATTTCTTTGTTGCAGATATTGACGTGTGAGAGTCTAAGAAAGCAACCTCTGTCATGGACGTGCATACAAGCGGAGATACTAATTCACTGAATCCGAGTCAATGAATTTCTGACAGACGTGCATTAAAGATGGTTGTGAATATGTAGAAAAATAAATTCTAAATAAAAAAGGTCGTCTTCTACTTTCGTCGTCTTTTTTTTCAACTTTTTGAGATGAAAAACATTACTTTCGGAACTGATATATATATATATATATATATATATATATATATATATATTAGTAATGGGACGATTTCAATCATCTTTTTCGATTCCGATACAATTACCGATTCCGTACTAAATTCCCAATTCCGATACATTTGCCGATTCCGATTCTTTACAAATCTCTAAATATTTAACTATAAAAGTGTTATTTTGTCCCGATTACCGTGAAAACACATCTTAAATGTGTTTTTTCCCCTTAAACGTAGATGACACTTATGAGACGGCGATCTAGAGATTGTAGTTTTACTAGAAGTTTAAATCAATAAATATTTGTTATTTTATTATTACTGCAATAAACCAAAATCAAATAAAAATGTTAATTTAAGGCATCGGTTTTCGCATCGGAAAATAGGCTCGAATTTTTCCGATTCCGATACCCAAAAAAGCTTCGATTTTTCCGATTCCCAATTCCAATTAATCATCCCAACATTAATATATATATATACATATATATATATGTATATATACATATATATATATATATATATATATATATATATATTAATGTAATTATCCATGTACATATGTTTTGTTGTTTTCGACTCATCACCTAGGTTCAGTGACGCTGATGTGTCGTAAACGACGAAGCATATGTCTGTGGATAATTACATTTAGTACACACAGACAAACATATATATATATATATATATATATATATATATATATATATATATATATATATATATATATATATCGCTGTAAAAAGGTACAAGATAGCATCATGTATCATTTTTGTCAACTCTTTAGAAAAGTAAGTATTTTGATTCCACATCAAGGACAATACTTACCGGCAGCATATGTGTCGTTTTGCTTCATTACTTACATTTTTACTTATATTCTCCGGCACGGGGGAGTGGGAGGCGTGTGATCACCAACAAGTGCAACGGTCTTATATATAAATGGCTGACATACCGTGAGGGCATCACGTGACAGTTTGGAAGGATTCCAAAGGGAAAGGGTTTCTCGCTCTAAAGATAGACATGATAGAAAGATGAAACGAGATCTTTCTAAAGTCTGCTTAGAACGAGCATTCACAAACGCTCTATTCTTAGCAGTAGGCGTTATTTAGTCCTCTGCCTCTTTTTATACGACTTTGCACATGAAATTATTCAAAGTTATTAGGTTTTATGTGTCTAATTCTTATATTATTCTTATATCTAACTCTTATTATTTAGATCTTATAGTATTATTATATCTATTTCTATCTGTTTTAATGTTTTTAATTTATACATATTACAATTATATGCACACATATGTACACACATATATGACTAAATAAATTCTTGTCCTGGAATCCAGTAAGACCAACAGACTAAAATAAGAAATATACTACAACGTATGAAAATCGTTAATTGGGGAGAGGAAAATTATGTTCTCAATTTCTTTACTAACTCAGTGTTTGAGAGATAAAGAACTTAAATGGAACATTCGAATATCTATGTATCTCATATAGACGTCAAGTGTTAGCCCCAAGTTGATTTCTGAGAACTTTGACTGAAGTAAAATAAACAAAAATGTTAATATTATATATATATATTTATATATATACATATATATATTATGCATAATACCCATTTATATAATATTTAATAATTAATAAATAATATTTAATAATGAATAAATAATAATTTAATTTCTCTGTGTTCATATATATATATAAATGAAAATTTAGGATGAAATTTAGTAAATTAAAAATATACGAAAAATTTATTATTCGACAAGGAAAGCAAACTTGAAACTGTAAAATGTTGTATTTTTGTCGAATAATAAATTTGTCGTAATTTTATTTTAGTTTACTGAATTTAATTCCAAATTTTCATGTTAAATATATATATATGTGTGTGTGTGTGTGTGTGTGTGTGTGTGTGTGTGTGTGTGTGTGTGTGTGTGTGTGTGTGTGTGTGTGTGTGTGTGTGTGCTATTAAGAATACCAGCTTAAATGCTATCTAGGTAGTTTGTAGAAATAGTAGTTTACTGGGGTTACAGAAGGTTAGGGTTGACAGGTATCAACCTAGATAGAATTCACCGGAAATTCGGGGTGACGTGCATCGGAAATTAAGGGTAACGGGTATTGTGGTCGTAGGCTTCATGTTGACGGTCACATGGGAGAGTTGGCTTGGGCTGCAGATGGAACAGACAGAGGATTATGGTCTCTCCATGGCAACCAGGGTCCATGATAGGCTTGCCTTTAATAACAGAATCGAAGCTTCAAATCCATCTTGTGTTATCAATGCGTCTGTCTGCAGCAGTGACCACTCCCCATGAGATGGAGTCTAGCGACAAAAGATATCATCCGCTGGACAAGGCAAGCAGGTATGTACACATTATATATTTGCACATAAACGTCGAGACCCTTCAAGGCAAGAAACGGTGTAAGGAACGAGCATACACACACCCATATAAGTAAGAACATATATGTAAGAACATACAGACTTTGATAAGAACACAGACACGTAAGAGAGAACGATTAGCAAAGTAAACAAGTAAAATAAGTAAATAAATAAGAAGGACGCCCAAAAGATCATCTTTAACATATGTATATATATATGTGTGTGTGTGTGTGTGTGTGTGTGTGTGTGTGTGTGTGTGTGTGTGTGTTCATTTATACTATTGTAGTATCTCATACATATTAAGCTTTTTTATCCGATGGGAATTATCAAATATATATTAATACTAATATTTATGTGGACTTTAATTTTACAGTATTTTACAATGTGTAACCTGAAAGTATTATAACATTTCAGTTAATAAAGAAAATTATAAACTGCTGTGACGGTTTTGATTCACTATTGCCGATAGTAAAGTACGATTAATATATTTTAATTCATGCAGATTTCGTATTTATTATTACAAAGCTAATTCTGTATATGATAGCAATGAACTAGAATCGAAACTAAAACAATTTAGCGCTGCAGTCACATTCGCAACTGTTTGAGCTTACCCGCGGGGCAGATGAGAAAATAATAAATTTAAACCACTTTTAGCTACAATTAGTTTACGCATGAGCAAACTAATAGAAATGTCGGCAAATTGATATTAACAATTTTTTTTTCATATCAACCTGTCGACTTGTACGTGCTATTCATCCATTCAAACAAAGATTTTACTCGTTATAAACTATCATTGGTGTATGATGACTATTTTTTGTTAATTTCAGTGTTACGTGAACAGTAGTTTAAGAGTTTAACAGCTAAATATTTACATACAGACAGACACACATATATACGTCTAATGTTATATTTATATAGATTAACTTCTGTATATATAAATATACATATATAAATGTGTGTGTGGGGGGGTGCGTGCTAGAAGAGTACCCGTCTCAGGACGGGTAAAATTAATTCCTCGAACAGTGTAAGTCTTGTATCATTTAATGTTTCCTGACAAACATCTAAAATAAGATATAATTATATGTAAAAGTACTAACTCTATGCCGAGTTCATTAAATTATTTTGTTTCTAGAAAATGATGAAAATTCCAGCCTTAAGCTTAAGCGATCTTCACAATAAATTGTAATTCGGGGAATGTTTTTAATTGATTTTAATTGAATATAGATCAACTTTAATGCAATTTTAATTGAATATAGATCAAATTTAATGCAATTTTAATTGAATATAGATCAGCATTAATGCAATTTTAATTGAATATAGATCAACTTTAATGTAAATCTGAAATCCTTTAATCGTTGATAAAAAGTCATTTTGTTTAATATATCGTAATTTGAATCAGATGGAATAGAAGTCAGTGAAATATTAATTTGTAAAACAATTAGAAATGTAGGTTTACTTTTGAATAAGATTAAGTAACAGCTTATATTCAATCTAATAAACCTACAAAGAAATCAAAGGGAAATTATTAACAAACATTCTGCTGTTCATTCAGATTTAAAACAACAAAATGAAAAATTGTTTCCGGAAACTACCACGGAAAAAAGTCTGTTTTTTTTTTTTACAAGGTGGTCACCACTTATCAAGGCCCGGAAGCCACTCGGGGGTAAGGGTTATTGCGTGTACAGAACGTTAATGTTGAGATTTTATAATGTGTCTACTGAAGGGGGCGGCTCATCAGGAATTTGTTTATGTTTGACTTGAAGACATCCAAGTTGTATCAGGTGGGAATCAGACAAACGGAGCAGAGTTCCACAGGCGTGCACTTCTAGGTGTATCAGAATTTTTGTAGGAACTTTTGACGCCCTTAACACGAAACTGCGAATAAAATATTTAAAAACTCGTAATTTCTCTTTTATGCTCTTTCCAATAAACCGAATATAATATTTTAGACAAACGTTTTTTTTAATTCACGCCCCCCCCCATTTTCAAGTGTCTATTAAAAAGTGAATAATTAATTTACTCACCAAAGTTTTATATATCAGAAATGTAAGATAAAAGATCAATAAATAATATATTCAAATTTAAAACAAAAAAGGAGTGTTTTTTAGAAATTTACCTGTAAACTCCGAAGTTTAAAACCTTTTTTTTTTTTTAAAACACGTTTTTTTTTTGTTTGTTTTTTTTTTAATGAAACCTTGGTCCTTGCTCCTTTAATTGCATAAAAAATTAGGGCTTGAATTACATTACATTTTTCGAGGAGCTATAAGCTTGGAAAGACAGGGGGTCGAATTAATTCACGCCTCCCATTTTGTATATGTCTATTAAAAAGTAAATAATTAATTTACTCACCAAAGTTTTATATATCAGAAATTGAAGATAAAAAATCAATAAATAATATATTTAAATTTAAAACAAAAAAGTAGTGTTTTTTTAGAAATTTACCTGAAAAGTCCGAAGTTTTAAACTTTTTTTTTTTAAAAAAACACGTTTTTTTTTGTTTGTTTGTTTTTTTTTGTTTTTTTTTTAATGAAACCTTCGTCCTTGCTCCTTTAATTGCATAAAAAATTAGGGCTTGAATTAGATTTTTCGAGGAGTTATAAGCTTGGAAAGACGGGGTGGAATTATTCAATATTTTTCACGAAATTTCTGACACATCCAGCGCACTTCTAAGAAAGAAGCTTTGTTCATGGAATCTACGTTTTGGTTTTGGCACAGATAAAGAGTGGGGGAAATTTTTGACAGTAAAGAAATTACAGCATAACACTTTTTAAATTTCTATAAAACATTACACAGCCACACATTCTGCATAAATGATAGAATAAAATGAAACGGTGTTCATTTTTCCGTCATTCATAATTATCTTGACCTCGATAATCATTTTCTTATGTTTGATCGAAGCGGAAATTATAATTTAATTACGACATTTCCCATCTACATTGAACAAGATGGCGTGTCATGCGCCTGGTTCCTGACAGCTGTTGCCTTATCTGCGGAAATTTTTAAATGTTGTATTAATCCCACTTTCCTTTTAGGTTTCATGTTGGAATGATAACAAGGTATTGAAGGTGGACATTTGTGTGACATTAATATAAGGTGAAGAGGCAGTCGCGAGCGATATCACACATCGAGCGGGCGGGTTAAAATATGCAGAGGTTCTTTATCAGTGTGATGTAATAGACACACAGTGTTAGCAAATGATATAATAAATTATATATTGTAAAAATAAAATGTATTTGTAAATTTAATAGGAAACCATGTACTCATACATGGCGAACAGAAGACACGAAATAATTAATTCTTGAGTGAAGGCCACTTTTTTTGTTGTTGTTTTTTGTTTTGTTTTGTTTTGTTTTTTTACGAGCGCCAACAATATCAGAACTTGGTCGGAAGATTTGGACGCCGAGTTCAAGTATTAAAAAATCACGTCCCTTCCGTTAAGCCGTCGTGATGATCCCGGTTTTAAATGCTCGGGAAATACGGCTTGTATTTCAAATGTAAATAAATAATGAGATTCTTACATGATTTCGATCTCATAAAAAAAGAAAACCTAGCACCGTTGGTAACTTTAAATTTTCACTTCCCCTCAAAGGACTCGACTTAATTATTATTTAATAAATATTTTAATATCAATGGATATATATATATATATATATATATATATATATATATATATACTTATGGATATATATATATATATATATATATATATATATATATATATATATATATATATATATATATATATATATACTTAGGGGATTAGAACAAGAGTCTAAAGAGCAGAGTATATTAAAAGATACATCTGCCTTACTTTTAAAAAATGCTAGGTTTATTTTTGGTGTTTTTAGAAAAAAAAAACCCACTCAATATTTTTGCTGATGAGGAGACTGTTTCAAAAAACTATAATATAAACTCAATGTCTATCACAATAAAACGTTGTTTCCGAAACGATCGTACAATTTATTGATTCTGTTTGTTCTTCCTTACGAAACCGATTTTTAATTTTAATTATAAATTATCAATCATCTTACTTTATATACATATATATATATATATATATATATATATATATATATATATATATATATATATATATATATATATATACTAGACTACCCGTGACACATTGAGTCAGTATGTTATATTAGCTATGGAATTCATGTATGTGACGTAAAGAAAATATTTTTTTTTACATAACAGAAACATTTCATTGAAAGTATATTACAATGAAAAAAGAATATAGATAGATTTCTATGAGTCGTTCTGTTCATTATAATTGATTATTTTTGAAAAAAAATTACAGTTACTGAATTATAAGTGGTTGGCCATACTTATAGGTAAATGTGCACTGAACAGATACCATAATACTTATTATAGTTAAATTCAAATTTTGATATATCTGCTATTTTTACATCGTTCATTTCTGTATTACGTTTAAGTTATTTTAAACCCCACTCTTCCCATGTTAAATAATAATTTTGAAATAATAACGTTAATATTTCAGCGTCCCAATTGTTCTTGTTTTTTGTTTATTTAAGACTTGACAATGACTTATTTTGGTTTGGATTTATATATATATATATATATATATATATATATATATATATATATATATATATATATATATATATAGCTTAGTGTTTCCCTGTAACATCGATCATTAGACGCCTCTTCGATTGGCATGAAATATCAAAAAACAAATCCGAAAGAAAACGCATTATTTATATACTTGATTTTATCGTACAAAATTACTATAATAGTTTTTGCTTTATTTTAAAAGATTTTATCTATTCCATATGTCATTTGACGCTGCTTACGTCGCTTTTTATTTTCTCTGAATCTTTCATCCTTTTTATTTATTTTTCTTTTCACTCTTTTTTTTTACGTCCGACTATGATTACTCAGTTGTGACGCTTTCACCGATATGAACACACTGTTTTCTTTTGCCTTTTCGTTTCGTTTGGCCTTTTGCGTGTTTGAGCAAAGCGTATAATACACAGAAATCTCATCTGGAACAAATAACGCTTTTTTAACAGAAAAAATATTTTCTAAATATTTTATGCCATGCTCACTGATGTTTGCATTACTTTTCTCCGCATATATATCTAATATATAAAGTAAAACTGATCGGATTCTCATGTAAAATCAAGTTAATAGGATTGACAGACATAGATTTTAAACATAGATATTTTATTCTAACCACCAGTTTTCCGGGGTTTTTTCTTGATACTATACGAGACTCTTTCGTTTCATTGTCTTTGAAATATATTTATTATAGTTAGAGATAGTTTTATAATAATGTTATTCCGTGTGTATGACCTTTACAGCTCCAGCCTCTCATGAAATGAATAAGAATGAATTTGTCCTATGCTTAAGCTTTTCTAATGTAAAAGAAATAATAGTTTGTACTTAATATTAATCTATTTATATTTAAATTCATTTAATTTCACAATAGTACGTAAATTATTTTTATTATAGCATTTAATTAGAACGTTGCATTTCATTTACATCGTGTACTTATAAACTTGCATGCTAGAATTTTATTATAAGTTGTATTATATTTTATTATAATTTACACTATAAATATTTTATTATATGTTGTACTACAAATATTTTATTATAAGTTTCACTATAAATATTTTATTAAAAGTTGCACTATAAATATTTTAATATAAGTTTCACTATAAATATTTTCTTAAAAGTTGCACTATGAATATTTTATTATAAGTTGCGCTATGAATATTTTATCATAAGTTGCACTATAGATATTATACGTTGCACTATAAATATATTATTACACAGTGTCCGAAAGAAGCTGACGGATTTTAAATTTGAGTAACTTTCTTAATATTTAAGTTATGCTTACCAATTTTTAGATGAAGGTAGATGAGCCTCTCCGTGACGTTTGAAATATAGTAACATATCATAGTCTTCTTATTCTAATTTTATTTACACAACTTAATCTAGGGTATGTTTTTCACAAGGTTTAATTTTAGTCATGAAAAATGATGTTACTCAAATGTCCACTATTTTCATTTTCACACTCTTATGTTCTCTGCAGGGCATTGTCCAGCACATCACTTAATGTTTCAGGGCTTATGGCCCTAATTTCCTCCTCTATATTGTTTTTAAGGACATTTATTGTGGCTGGTTTGTTTGCGTATACCCGCTCTTTGAGGTAATGCCAAAGGAGGAAATCTGCACATGTGAGATCTGGTGAGCAGGTTGGTCAATTTATCTCACAACCACGAGAAATTATTCGGTTGCCGAATATGTCCTGGGGCATATTTAATGTTTCTCGTGCCGTATGCGCCGTTGCACCGTCCTACTGGAACCACATTGATCGAGAGACCTTAATTTGACTTGATCTTCTTCTTACTGATGTGGATGGATCCTCGGCCACACTCTGCTAATCTCTGACGATTCTCATCACTTCTTGCCGTACGGGGTCTACCAGATTTATGGAGGTCACATAAGGACTCTTGCTCATGAAATCAAGCCACCATAGCTTTTATTTCATTGGGAGTAGGGGAATTTCTTGTGTTGAAGTTTCGTCGAAATTCTCTTTGAGTTTCTGATATTGACTCATTCAATCGAAAATACGACTCTACGATAAATATCCGCTCCTCGGTAGTGTAACGACTCATATGATCTGAAAAAATAAAAGAATGAATTTTTTTTAACCATCAGCTTCTTTTGGGACACCCTGTATAAGTTATACTACAAACAAACTAATTACGTTTTACAAGCAACAGCGCAAGTGTATTTATTTTTCAAACTTGTATTTCATACAAATTTTATTTATTTTTTTAAAAGGGCGTCACCACTTATCAAGGCCTGAATGCTATTCTAGAATAAAGTTTAATGAGTGTACGGTAATCATCGGGACAACAGCAGGTTAATCGTTGTGGAAATTGGGTATAATTTGATGATTTAAGGGGACAGCTCAACGGGAACTTGTTCATATTAACTTTGAAGACAACTATGTTGTAATCAGCTAGAAAGCAGGTCAGAGGAACAGATTTCCACGGGCGGACAGTTCTAAGAAATGAACTTTGTTCATGGAATGTACGCTTAGATTTAGGTGCAGACAGAGAGTGGGGGAAATTATTCATAGTGGTTGTAGTTAGACGGGTTTTTTTATGAAGGTTCGACAAAGTGATCATAGATTGAAGCTCAGACGAGTACTTGCCATAAAAATAATGATGGAACAGAAACAGGCTCTCGGCGTCTTTTGTGTGAGAAAGAGCCTACAGGAAATAGCAAAGGGAATGACCTACTAGGTTTCGAACCAGGTTTTGAACTCTGTCAAGGCAATAAAAATGCTCCGTGCCGCTCCTGCCCAGATATGGCAACAGTAATCTATCCTAGGAAGTACCTGGCTTTTGTGCAGGTAGAGGATTACATTGCCAGTGAGAAATCTACTGGAGCGATCGAATAATCTAATACTTTTTCCGGTGATATTGGCAATAGATTTGATGCATGTGTTTCATTTTAGATCAAGAGTAAAGGTCAGTCACTTAAATGTCAAACATGGTGCTTTCCCAAGAAGAGAGTAATTTATTTCAATTAGAGATTGTGGTCAGAGCATTGATAATTGAAAGAAAGAAACTTGGTTTTAGATGTTAACCAACCACTTTTTCTCATTGTACCTCTTCCTTAAAGTCAGAAAAGATGGAATCAGAGAGATCTTGGTCATTGGTGGCCTATGAAGCGTTGCAATAGATGTAAATGTCATCTGCATAAATGTCGCCGAATGATCTAAGAATGTGATTTGGGAGATCATTGAAGAAGATTAGGAAAAGAATTGGGCTCGAGATTGAACGCTAAGGGACGCCGATGGACGACGACTTTTATAAGCATTTCAGAGAGAAAGGATTTAATAACGGAGAGAAAATGTCCAACTATTTCGCAACTGGAAATTGTGTGAAGTAGATCTTTATGCGATACCCTATCAAAAGCCTTGATACGTCAAGAGCAATTGCTCTAGAAACGAATACCTCGTCAAGATATTCACTAATCTTGTGTGATATTACAGTTCGCACATCAGCTGTAGACGGAGCAGAATATAAATCATATTGCATGTCACTGAGTAAGTCATTTCTGCTGAACTGGTTGACTACTTCTCTATTTATCACAGATTCTATGACTGATCTCCAGAATTTTGAAATATTGGGGCAGACTGAGGTGCTGGGAAGCATTTCTCCTCAAGACAAGGTTTAAACATTCTTTTTAATATGGGAGCAGCTTTTTTAGTACTAAGTTTGGATGACCAGTTGCATTACTGGAATCAAGGTTTTTGATAAGTTTGGCACAATCACGTTGACACACCGGTTTTTCGCCATGTCACTGAAATTAAGCAACGTTAAGCCTGACCACTACCAGATGAGTGACCATTCGCGAAAACGATGTGCTGTATGTACCGCGAGGTAAAATACCAGGTTGGGAAACTGACGCGGTCTATCCTTCTCACGAGGGTAGATGGCCTTCTCTTAAGTCGTGGTAGGCAACCCATCTAGTGATGGTGTCACGATAAAACATACCTTGGTGACGCTGGCGAAGTATTCAGCTACGGACAAGATTTGAATTACACTACAAGCTTGTGTAGTGAGTTCAATCTCGGCTACGACTGCATGTTACGTCTTAAGCTTCGCAATGTCACGCACAGATATTTGCATGTTGCATAGCGTGGTTTCACTCACGGAAGGAAATACGGGTGGTAGGCGGTCCTGATCGTAAAAGACAGAATTTGCTTCAAAATCCTTTGCAAATAGTTTTACTTTGTCAGATGCTGACGAAATTACCTCAGGCCCATTGATAAAGGTTGGGATAGGGGCACACCTCTGTTTAGTATCATCAAAACTAACAGCAGCTCAGTTACGTTAGACTTGACGCACTGACCAAACAACTCATTCTTGCGTTTTTTATTATATTTTGCAGTAGTTTCTGGAATTCCTAAATGCCACTTTAGTTTCAGAACATCTATTTTGTTGAAAGAATTCGAATTAGTAGTCCCTGTGCGCAATTGCAGGGACGCAGTCTGGGGTGAAGCAAGGGTGACTGTTAAGTTTTTTCTGGTATTTCCTGAACGGTACGCAGTGTACAAACGGCCTATACCGACTATTAACCAATCATATAGCTCTGATATTACAGAGGGCACGTTCTTTTTTAAACAGAGACCGCAGAGTATTAATATACTGTTCGATGAAGAGCTACATCCGAGGATTTATTACATTTTGTTTTTATCTTAACTGAGACAACCAAGTGATTGGAAACTTCTAGTGGGGACAGAACAAAGGATGAGCACAGATCTTGGCAAGTAACGAAAATGTCTAGGAGACTTCTACACTGCCCGTCCGTGTTCGGCACATGGGTGGGTTCGTGAACAATCTGTGTTAGGTCATAAGCAATGGAGAAATAATGATAGAACCTCATGTCATGTTTGAGTGAGCTAGCAATTCAACATTATAAACATTGAAGTCTGCACAGACCTGAACCGTAGCTGAGGGTTGAGCAGAGAGGATGTGGTTAATTGTCCCTGAGAGATTCTCAGTAATAGTAACTCATTTGTTGTGGGGACGATAGAGGGCAAATATGAACTCGTGCTGTATGTAGACGCAACTCGGAGGAAAATTTTTAATATTTTCTAGAGATGCCACAACCACATGGAAACTCATCTCTAATGTAAGCGCATATTTCATGCCCATGACGAGCTAAGAAGTCGGATTCTGATGATGAGTTTGAGTATGCTTTAATCGCAAACTCATCTATAGAAACAGTCGGTTCAATGCCAGTTTTGCACAAGAAAAATAGATCAGACCTTGTCTCTTTTAGTTGGGTTTCAAACTCTGGAATGTTGGAACGTAGACTACTGATGTTGGATAAGGAGGTCTAGTAATGGAAGGTCTACGTTGGACGTAGGAGTTCTGCGTTCAATTTTGTATTGTTCCCTGAGACTTTTCATGTTGTAATATGGGGATATGCGGAAAAGGTCGACAAAGTTGTTAGAGTAGGGCAGAGAGGGAAATAAAAGGAGAAAAGAAAACGGGAAATGATTTTCGCAGGCCATGAAGAGGAAACGCCGTAACATTTCCTAATAATATATCACTGAGAGGTCTCAGCAGAAGCTACTGTATTATGTAGAACCCATTCACCAAATGGTAATAGAGTAGCCCCCGGACTTTGCACCAGAAACTTTATTAGTGGCATGGCTACAAAAATAGGAATAGAAATAGGAGCTAAGGACATCCCCAGCGACTGTTTAGGAAAAAAACTGCCGACCTTATATACAGGTTTTTTCTCCTTTTGTAAGAAACATCACTCATTGTAAACGAGGACTGAGGAAGCAAATCAAAATGAGGTGAACATTTTGGGGTTGTCCAGAACGCGTCCACAATGTGTTTTAATAAATAAACCTAATATTGTATTTAATATACGTTCGATTGGCTTTTTGAGGGGAAGGAATGGTAATAGGTTTTTCTCCAACTAAGAGGCTATTCAAAAGAAAATAAGGAGGGTAGGTAACGGAATTATATATATATATATATATATATATATATATATATATATATATATATATATATATATATATATATATATATTAGTCCTTTCTGGTATGAGATTTTCTTGCTCTAGAATTTCTGTTAATTTCTTAATTTGTAAAAATATACCGTTTACATCACGGTAAATGTCATTGTTTTATTTAAAAAATGCACACCGATAAAACAAAACTTTCCTATGCAGATATTTCAAAACAAAGAATAACATTTACAATAAATTATATAATTTTACAAATTGAGAAAAACAGAAAATACATAGTTCTCGTGAGCAATGATATTTGTTTATACATTAAATCTTTAAAAACGGTCTAATTATTTTAAAGTCGACTCACTTTCAAATATGACCGGACATAATATTAACCACGTCGCTTACCGAGGAAGAGGGAGAAGGTAAAGAAGGAAGAGTACGGACTTTCTTTCCTTTTAACATAGCACATGCTACATTATAAAATAGGGGTGATATTAGATCATTTTCGAGTAAAATGTTTTTATTAAACGTTCCATGATTTACATTTAAATATGGATATATTATACATCGATGAAATCGATTTGAATTCCGTTTAAATTATTTAAATAATTCGAATCTTAAAATTTCGTGCTGTTTCCTTCTTTTAAATATGTTGCCCTACTAAGTCATAAATCAAAATCACGCGTTTTATCGTAGAAATCCAATATGCCCGAAAGCCTTATATTCTGAAGGTTTCTTTCTGTGAACGGTTTTCCTTGAGAATTCCCTCCCTGTTTCACAGCAACATGCAGAAATTGAAATGTGGTGTGAACAAGCATCTCACAATAATACTCCCTTCTTAGGATATCTCTATAAATTTGTCCCTTGACTGAAAGTAACTCCTTATGTATCCGTTTTAATGTTTCTTGCGTTGGGTGAATAATTCCTTTTTAATTCCACTCAAAATGATGTATTTTAATCTTTCCCAAAGTTTTAAGAAAACTACAACTACCTAACTTACATCACCTAGTATTTAGAAACAGTCAACCATCTAAGTACTTTTTAGTCATTATAAGCTCTCAATTCTTTCTTTGGTTGAAAAACGTATGCCTTGGGCGTAACAGAAATGAAATAATTGGTAAGTTAGCGCTACTAGGTAATCGTATTGCCAAAAGCCAATAGAAGTCTTCTTGAATACAAAATGGTTGACGACGACGTCGTCTCATCGGTCTTTGCTAGTAAGTCAATACGTGACCAGTGAAAAGATTGAGGAAATTGAAAGATGCCGGCAGGGACACTTGCTCTGGAGGCTGTTGACCAAAGAGAAAATCAATTGTCAATTCTAAACGTGTCTGCTCGCTTTTTAGAAAAGGCACTCAATAAACGCTCAAGTCGAATTGTTTTTGTCTGGCAGCGTCGCTTCATGTTTTTATTTATAAGTGTTGCTCTTAATGTTGCACGAAGTATATCTTAAAATTCGAAAAAATAATCAGATTGTATTGCACCTGCTTTCTGTCAGTCTCCTCATCTTCCTCTACACACACGAACAAACTCACATGTATATACATATATATATATATATATATATATATATATATATATGTATATATATATATACATATATATATATATATATATATGTATATATAAACGGGATAAGACACTGATAGAAATTCAGATGAAAAATCCTGATAGATATTACTTGAAGTAATACTTTCCAGGAGATCCTAGCCAAAAAGGAAAAGCTCAATATTTAAAAATAGAGCAATATATAAGTTTCGTGGTTAAATTTTAAATTCTGAAAAAAAAACAACATATAGAGACATATATTCGATTTAAGAATTTATTGCTTGAGAAAAGGAATATATAGAAGGGGTTATCTTAATTTCTTTAATCCATGGATTTTCCACAATGGGTCATATCGTCAGAGGAAATGAAATGCAGTTAGCAAAATGTTCAGCTGCGAATGGATGCTATTTTGCTTTTCAGCACAATTATTGAAAATGGTTTTGTGAGTGGTTGTGGATAATTATATGGAGAAAATTATACGAAAAGAGAAATTGATAAAACCTGGATAGTCCATTATTGGAAGGAGTCCAATGTCATTCGGGGTTATAAATCGGGATGGGCAGAATATAAGAATATATATATATATATATATATATATATATATATATATATATATATATATATATACATATATATATAAGGTTTACAACCGTTTTTTCCGCTTTTTAAATCAACATTTTTAAAATAAAATAAGAACTAAGAACCATTTAATCAATGATGTATTCTCCATTCATGTTCACAACTTTTCGCCAACGGTCAGGAACTAAGTTGCCAACCCAATCTGTGTATATATATATATATATATATATATATATATATATATATATATATATATATATATACAGGATGATCCGAACGTAACTACTTATTCTAAAATAACTGTAATGTATTTTTGAAGTAGAATTACTTCAATTAATGAATATGCGAAGAAAGTTTATTGCATGGACTTTTATTTCTAATTCAATATAGGCACCACCATTCACCACCAGCTTTTCAAGTTGACCATGAACCGCATCAACTGATTTCAACAACTGTTTAGATATCGAATTTTAGCACTTTTAGTTAAGATATTTCTATTGTCGGACGACTGTAGGTTTTTGTCCTGGGATGTTATGTGTTGTTTTATGGCGCTATTGTCGACTAAATGATAGGTTAGCTGTCGGGAGAGTGTTGTTAATGTGTGGTCAATGTATGCCTTGTACAAATTGTTAGGGTAGGTTTGAAGACATTCTTCCAAGGGGCAAATAAATTCATACACTACATTAGTTTGGTTTAGTGTGGTGGTAGTATTCTTATTGTTTTATTTTATTAAATTGGAAGTTTTAAATTTAGTATAATATATCATTAGTTTGATCCTTTTGTTTTGGTCGGTGGGTTTGGTGTATCTTTTATTAAGGTTTGTTATTATTTTTCGTTTGTTTTGTAGTTTGTCTGTAATTGGTTTTAATATATACGTTGATGGTGTCGATTAGTGTTTATGTATTTATTGTGGAGTGAGTTTAAATAGAGTTTTATGCGTTTATCGACGATTTATTGTTTATTAGGGGTTGGTTTATGTTTATTAGTTCTTCGTAAAATATTTCTTCGGTTGATGCTCTATTGTATGAGCGGTGGATCAAATTTTTTATAAAGGCAGTTTTATATTTTTCTGGGCATTCACTATGTAGGAGTATTACGTTATCGTTGGTAGTTTTTTTTGTATGTTGAAGTTGTGTATTTAGTGGGGCTGCTTTAATCGACTAATACGTCGAGGAATGGTATTTTATTATGTATGTTTGGTTCATGGGTGAATTTGAGGACGGAGTTTGTATCTAGGTTTAGTTTGAGTTTTTTAATGCCTTGTACTGATGCGGCTGCAATGAATATGTTGTCGACATATCGAGCATAGATAGTGGGTTTATTTTCTTTTATCTGAGAGATATTATTTTCGTGGTGGGTCTTACAGTATTCTGCGAATGTTGAACCTAGAAGTGATCCCATTGAGATGCCATCTATTTGAACGTGAGTCGTCCCATTAGGGTCAGTGAAGGGAACTTGTGTGGTGCATTTTATTAGTAACTTTTCAAAGGTTTGGCATTTTATAGCTGGAGGGGGTATAGTACTGTGGCTGATGATAATCGGATCCACCGATACAAAGCGCTTGGAAAAAATATGACCAAACAACAACTTTTGGGCGCCTTTTATATATATATATATATATATATATATATATATATATATATATATATATATACAGTGATGATCATATTTATTGGCACGGTAAAATAAAAGTTAAATTTTGTCTAATAAATTCTAAAAAAGGGATTAAATTAAAGAAAATAACAAAGTATATTATGTATTTTTAACTGGCCTTTCCGATGCAGCAATCGGATTTTAGAAAAAATAAATAACAAAGGAACAACAAACATAATTGCAAAAAACCCTTGTTCAAAATTATTGGCACGATTTATTTAATAATCAATTGTATAGCCTTTGGCCTGTATTACCTTCCTCAGTCGCTTTTCATAGTTTACAACCAAGTTGTTGCACTCTTCAGTAGTAATTTTAGCCCACTCTTCCTGACAATAATCCTCCAATTGAATAAGATTCTTAGGCTTCCTTTGCATTACCCTCAATTTTAATGTTCTCCATAAATTTTCAATTGGATTAAGGTCTGGGTTTTGTGATGGCCACTCCAAAACATTAATATGATTGTCCTCAAGCATTTTCTTAGTCAGTTTAGCCGAATGCTTGTGGTCATTATCTTGCATGAACCACTAACGACGACCAAGTGAGAGCTCTTTAGCAGAGTCTTTCAGGTTTTCATCCAATATTTTAACATAATCTTCCTTTTTTATGCTACCTGTGACCTTAACAAGTCGCCCTGGTCCAGAGGCAGCAAAGGATCCCCAAAACATCAAACTGCCTCCACCGTGCTTCATTGTGGGTATGGTGTTCTTAGGCAGGAAAGCTTCGCCAGATTTTCTGTAAATATAAGACACTTTATTATGGCCAAATAACTCTATTTTCGTTTCGTCAGTCCATAGAACACGTTTCCAGAATGCAACATCTTTATCAATATGACGTTTTGCAAAGGCTAGCCTTGCTTTCAGGTGCATAGGCTTCAATAAGGGAGTCTTTCTCGGACGACATGCTTTTAAACCAGCTCTCTTCAAAACTCTACCAACTGTATGTCGAGATACATTCACTCCAGAGGTGCTCTGTTCATCAACAATCTCCCCAACAGAGATCCTTGGGTTTTGTTTTACTTGTCGAACAATTTTCCGTTCATCTCTTGGGGAAAGAATCCTTTTTCTCCCTCTACCCTCTAAACTCATAACGTGGCCTTGCGATTTGAACTTGTTTATTATGGCTCTAACAGTGGATTTGAGAAGGTTTAGCTTCTTTGAAATCTTATCATAGCCCTCCCCATTGGTATGGCATGCTACAACAAGCTTCCTGACGTCTTCGCTGTGTTCCTTAGTTTTAACCATGGCGATTGAAAATTATAATTTAGTCACTTATAATAGTTTAAATAAATCGCTATCTAAAAATTATCTGAAAAAAATTATTCACTGAATTAGCGTTAAACAAGCATAATATGGCTATAAAAAAGTTCAGAAAGCACGTAAACCGGAAATTGATTGATATTATACTGATACTAAAAGAAAAACAAAGCCGTGCCAATAATTTTGAACAAGGGTTTTTTGCAATTATGTTTGTTGTTCCTTTGTTATTTATTTTTTCTAAAATCCGATTGCTGCATCGGAAAGGCCAGTTAAAAATACATAATATACTTTGTTATTTTCTTTAATTTAATCCCTTTTTTAGAATTTATTAGACAAAATTTAACTTTTATTTTACCGTGCCAATAAATATGATCATCACTGTATATAACTACTGCATTTACTCACATAAAATTAATATACGAAAGTATAGATTTATGCGTAAACTTTAAGTATTTACTTCAAAAGTGCTCAATACGTAGGTAGAGCTAGTTAGTAATTTATAAAATATATATGGCGATTAAGCTACACTGAATATTCGGCGTTTCATCCACTCTAAAATTCCTCAGGCTTATGCGCGAATTCTGTGGTTGTTTATCGTTTTTATATGGTCCTCTTCTATTGAGGATTTAGTTAGCCAATCAGCTTTCTAGTATCCACCGCGCCCCTTCCTATCAGCCAATGGGCATGCATTTTTTCGGGCAAAGGATCTGTTTTAAAACTAGCTTAGTGTTTTATTTTTTATTGTTAGTTTATATATAAATAAATATACATATGTGTACATACATACATGCACATATATATACATATATATATACACATGCATATATGTGTGATCGTTTATGAATAGTCATGTATATGCATGTTTATTTAATTTATTTATTTGTTTATTTTCTATTGTTTTTGTTAGTTTTAAAACTATTTTGTATCGCTATCCTAGAGTAAATTTTATTTTGTGAACACAGTTATTTGCTATTTCTTTTCTACAGTTTAATAGATGTTGGGGTTCTTTAAAGTACAGGATAGCAAATTTTTCATGAAGGCATAATCTACATGGGTCGTCTAGATGCCTACACGTGGTAGCTTGTCTTATTATTTTCCATTCGACTACCGGCGAATGCCCGCTTTCTTTGAGTTCCCAGTATTTATTCGCTAGTGTTGTTTTTATACGGTGTTTTTATTGTTGAATGTACTTTTGTGGTCATAGTATCGGGTTTTGAAATCTAAGGAAGTCATACCTACGTAATATTTCTTGTTATTCGGGTTTTCTTTCGCAAATATTGTTGCCTGATAAACTACGCTTTTGGTTAGACATTTATTTTGAACTGGGCAAAGTGTGCGGTGTCTACAGTTGCATTTATCTTGTTCGTTATTAGGCATAAGCCTGAGGAATCCTAGAGTGGATGAAACGCCGAATATTCAGTGTAGCTTAATCGCCATATATATATATATATATATATATATATATATATATATATATATATATATATATATAAAAGTGTATGTGTGCAAATCCAACTATTCCGTATTGATTGAAAAATGGTTTCAATACCAATAAAAATGTGGAAGTGTGAAACATTCGTTGATTCTCATATATACATACATACACATATATACATATATGTATATATGTATGTATGTATGTATGTATGCATGTATGTATGTATATTTTAAGCCCTCCCCCCTTTTTGGGTAGAGCACTGTCGTAAGTAATCTCACCCGCTACTTAATTGGCTGAAAAATGCGACGCTTGCTCTTTGTTTATAAACAAATCGGTTAGAGCACTGTAAAAGTGGTGGACGGATGTCTGTTTAAAATAGACATTTGCCGAGATTATTTACGGGCACCGCTCGTGGGTCGATCGGTAGAACTGCTGACTGTCAACGCGATGGTTCTAGATTCAATCCTCGGCTTGGGAGAGGTGCTAGTCTAGCAGCACTGATGAGTTGTGATACAACGAAACAGGACTGTATGTCGATGACTACAAATATATATATATATATATATATATATATATATATATATATATATATATATATATATATATATATATGCATGACGCATACACGTAAATAATTTTTGGACTCAATTCTATAACTAAGTGTTTAAATACAGCATTATTTGGTAGCTACATGCTTTTCTTTCGATTCTAACTGATGATACCCAAGTCATATTACCTTTTTAGACTTTTGAGTTGCTACTATATATTGGGTACAATATAATGATTAATAGAGAATTGGCTCTATAATAATAAATACGAACTCTGCATGAATTAAATACCAAATTAAAAAGTATTTTACGACCGGGCAATGCCGCGCGGCGCGCTTGTATTTTCTAAAATCCTGGCCGAGCAAAAAAAAGAAACTGACCTTTTTTTTAATATACCCCCGTGTTGTCTTAATCACTAGTTTACTTTGAAACTTACAATAGTTGGGGGAATGGGCAATAAATGTTTCTAAACACTGATTATCTATAGTTTTTTTTTCTTTGAACGATAAATTAAAATTGTAACATCTACAGTTAAATTATAATCGATATCGCGAAATAAACATTAAAATCAGTACGACCTTCAGTAAACATCCAGTTCAAAGCAGACGAACCCCCCTAATTTGATACCATTCCCGCATCTGCCAAAATCACGTATTTCCCCACAAAACGTTGTAATAACGCTTGTAAGAATCTACTATAGCAAGTTGTTAAATTATTCCACGTTTTTCCACCTAGCGCCAAGATAAATTTTTAACTTTCGAATATCATTTGTTAGAATTCCAACCTAAACTAATACTCTTTTTCCATCCGAAGTGCAAAAACAGCGGATACGTAGGTGAGATGTCATCGGATTTTCATCTGCTTTCTAAAAAGCATAGGCACCGCCAAAAATGGCCGCAAAATCAAGTTGTTGTTGTTTTTTAAAACGAAATTACGTTTATTAAAATCCATTATTTCTGAGTAACTTTTTTTTTCCCAGAAAGATAAAACCCTGAATTTTATCATATAGAAAACAGAATAATGTAAAACTTTTTCTACTATTTTTAACTCAATTTTAAATGTTAAATTTTCCCAAAAAGTTAACAATTGACATTTTTTGTCTTGCACAAAAAACGTACTTAAATATTTTTAAAAAAGGGGTTTTTGAAATAATTAATTAATTTATTTATTGTCTAACTAAGATTTAGGATGATTTTCTAAGAGAATATGCAAAAATATTATAATATAAGTACCTGAATTTCAAATAATTCCACTTATTCATATATGTAACCAGATATTTCGCGTCGCCGAAGAGTTCAGATCGACTCTGTTTACGTTTTCTTTCGATGAGACGAAAACTATGGAAGACTAAACAGGCCAAAAAAACTTATTTTTCAGTGACGAAAATTTCAATGTATTATTAAGCTGAGGCTGGCCAGTACCAGATGGGCGACCATTTGTATGAGTTTGGTTTTTAATGTGTATGTGTGTGGGGGCCAGGCTCCCAAAAATGGGGGGAGGGGCAATTTAAAGCAGAATAAAAAAAAATTATTTCAGCGCGTTTGGTCCACCGTAGTCGAAAGGCGGCAAACGTTTTCAAACGAGATCGAAAAAAATGATGCTATTTTTAACACAAAGGGCACAATATTTATCGAATTTTTTTTTTTGTATCGATTATTCAAAGCATGCTCTGTTTAATAATGGTCATGCATTATTCGGCTCGCTAAAAAAAAATTGTTAATTTATTTATCAAAAATTTTAAAATGGCTTTTTTCGTATAAATATAAAAAAAAATTTTTTTTTGTTTTGCTTAACTTAAATTAATTATTTTACTTAACATATTCACCGAATTTCACACTTCAAAACTCAAAAGCGGGATAATTAAACACAATCGAAGTTCTGATATTCAGACGTCAAAATAAGGTATGCAAACAATTTTTTTTTTTTTTTTTTTTTTTAATCTATAATTCTGTCCCTTACAACAACACAATATGTTTTGTTCAGTTTCAGATGATTATTTTAAGCATATTTGTTCCCACTTCAAAACAAGGGGGGGTTTTGTAAGCAAAAAAAATATATATATAAATATCGTTTATGAAAAATAAGTACACTGTTATAAAGTTCATTCTTCTCCTAATAATCGCTGAAAATTTCGTATTGATCGGATAATTACCTGATTTTTGGTAGATTTTTAAAAAGACGGTCCGTCAAAAAGTACTGACCTGCCCCCCCAGTTTTGGCGGTGCCTAAAAAAGCATAAACAAATAATCGGGGAGATTTGTCTATGCACAACATGATGGAACATTACCTTGTACATGACTATAATATTGACAAAATTAGATAGATCGTACGAAACACAAAACTTATTTCCTTAAATATCGGTAGAAGACAAGGACTATGCACGTAAGATAGAGGATTTAATCTACTTATTATTTTTATGAATATAATTATCATCTATATATTAATAAAACATTATATTGTCTTATTTAGTTTGTTCGTTTTCAAATAGAAATATGTGATTGGTTGACAAAAAGAAATAGGCAGAGTACACATTAATAAGGCAGTAGTTTTTACTCCGGGTTTTATATTAGTCATAATTTTGTTCAGAATCTTACCTTAGTGTAAATATTATACACACACACACACACACACACACATATATATATATGTGTGTGTGTGTGTGTGTATGTGTGTATATTCTATTATATCTAAGGAACTTAGTGTGTGTGAGTTCGTTCCCTATGGATTCCAGAACGACTGGGCTCATTTTTATAATATTTTACAAAAATGTACTTTATGTATTTGGCTTGGTTCTTAGATAGGGTTTGTATCAGAATTCTTCAATAAGTATCGATAATCAATAATGAAAAAATTCCGATAACAGACGGAACAGGCGATTTTATCCAAAGTTAACACCTTGAACAGACTAACAATTATTAATTCACTAGCAGTAACTGAGTCTAACTTGAAATTGTTCCCCAGTATTTATGAAACAATTAATTACATATCTTTTGGTTGGAGTTAAATTACATCTCATTAATTCACAATTGTTTTCCTAGAATCCTTCACGCTGTGGACTGAACCTTCAACCTCCAGAAGAGTGTCGTTTACAACTGAATTTTGCTTAGTACTTCATCTGTTACGAATAATCCAAATGATGCGAATTATCAACCCTCCTCTAACAAATCGCAAAGAAAAAATGTTTTTCTACTGAAAGTTTACAAACCCTGATTTTTAAGCCATAGAAATAAAAGCACGCCCTTGTTTTTTCAATTACTTAAACACAAGTTACTTAAATTCCATTTCGCCTTTACAATTGAATATTTTTTATTGTTCTTAATCCTTATTTATTTTTATCTAATTTATTGAGAACAGTTTACAATATACGACTGAAATATTTCTGCTAAATATTTACACAGTTTCTCAAACGATGCGGATATTTTTAACGGCCGTATATCTATCCCAGAACACCGAGTAATATCAAACCGCAACTATTTGCGATAAAACAGTTAATGTCATTATTTATCATTTCAAAGTAAAACTACCATGAAGAGTGCATGGAACCAAAGTTAACCTGCCCTGATGCACATACCTAATTCTATAGATGTAGACATATAGTAGCTGACGCGATTGTACTCTTGATGAAAAACTGCTTTTTTTTTCTAGTTGATATTTAGTCTTGCATTCTTCTTCCTTTTCGGTAAGCTGATGCAGATGAGCCCGGATATTTCCTACAATAAAGTAACCTGGAATATCTCCTTCAAATTTATTCAAGGCTCACATTTATTATGACGCTTTTACGATTCCACAGGAAATTAAATTCTTCCAAATTCTCTATAATTTTGGAACTCATAAAAATTTTTGCTAATGTTATATGCTTTTAAAATAGATTATCTGTACAAATGGCTAAAGAAATTAAACATTTTAACAGTTATGTTTTACACGAAAAAAATCTTACATGTTTGGTTAAACAATGAACTCGCATTACAGTAGTTGAATAAACAAAAAATATGAGTTAGCAAATCCAGTTACGTCTTTTAACTAAACATAATAAAAAAAACGAATCACCTACTGCTAATCTCCTGGGGCGCCCCTATCATGGAATACCGACGGTGCTGCATATGTTTTTTTTTCTTTTCTTTTTTTTTTTTTTTTTTTTTTTTTTTTGTCTGTATTGCACTTCCTCTAGTTCGCTGATTTTAAATATCACTTTCCCGACCTTCGGTCATATCTTCTCGCCGTGGAAGAACGATGATAAACCTATGAAGCAATATTATGATAACATTAGAATGATTGAAGAACATAGAAAGTTTCTATTTATAGACACTGGTGATAGGAACTGACCAATCAAATGGAGCCACGCTTTGCTAACAATCAATCAGAAACCGGAATGGCGCCATAAAAATACTGAATATTTTACTATTCCTACACTTAATTTTTCGTGCCCACACGAGAAGTAATTTTGCTCTTCGTCTGAAACTTCAAGACTTGTACGGATTAAGCTACCCATCCAAAACTCTATTCTTCGTCTTATGAAAACCTTTCACTCTGTCTTTTTCTCCAGTTACTGATTAAATAGTATTATTACTGGTGGTGATTTTTCTTTTAGTTTATCTTTCATTCGTTTCCATCTTTATTACTTTGAATGAGGATAAACAGAGAAAGAGATACTGAAACGAGTGTCATAGATATTGTATAAAAATAAAAGCGGGAGTGTCTAACATTATATAATGGATTAGGTGTAGCCGTAGAGAAGAGCTTAGTGAACGATGAGTCACTTCATAAGTTAATTGCAAATTACGGTTTATTAGAATAATTAAAATTGATATTTCAAACATAGCTCAATATCAATAGAGGAATTATGCATATATTTTGCGTATGCTTGCTAAGAAATACGCGATACAAACGTTGATTAACGCAACTTTAGTTTGAAATAGATTAAATAATACTTATTCAAGTACACGTTTATAAAACTGTGAAAATCATTGAAGTTGTTCAAAAGTTTTACCGTCAAATGCTTTAATGCAATATTTTTAAATATTTATTATTTATCTCCATATATAATAAAATGACTGCATAAATTTTACTCTAGACCAAAGTAGAGTAGGTTTGCTACCACAGATGCCACATACAAATTCAATACATCTAGGCTAATAGGCACTATCTTATGTAGCTTTCAACCACCATTATACACACATTTAGTTGTGATATTTAAATACTACATTACATTCTATGAACAACATAATCCTAACGTCTATAAAGAAAGGAGTCCCTATTTTTCCCTCTATATATTTAGTGCTACCACTACTATCATTTGTCACCGGAAGGAATTCCACACTTTCTGCGGATTCTGCTATTACACCGACCGTAATTGGCTCCAGAAAACATAGACCATACATACGCTTTCTAATTTCCTTTTCACAAATACTAAAGATTCCCTTGACAAAGTCTGACCATTGTGATTGGCTGAGCTCTGAAAATTCTCATATTCCGGAATTCAATTATTCCCTGTATGTATGAACGGTTACTATTATTAAAACATGGCGTCAGTAACAGGCATATTATTTCGCCCGCTGTCAATTACATTTAATGCTTAGGTAATTACAGTGGGTTCTGTGTGTGCGTGCAAGTATTTACAATGCCATATGCATAATTGTCATTTCGCACTTACATCTTCAAATAGTCAACGAAAAATATACTCAACTATGTTTGTTTTAATCACGTGACATGTACCGTAAACTCAAAGAAAATAGCTATCATTTCTAATTTTTTCGATAACTACTTTCTTTATTATTTAATTTATACCTTAACGTTTTTCTCGTTAGTTTTCACTATTTACATAAATGTGACGCTTCCCCCCTCTCTCTCTCTCTCTCTCTCTCTCTCTCTGTACATATATATATATATATATATATATATATATATATATATATATATATATATATATATCACTGCGCATACTTTTCTTGCGTGTGTTTGTATCTGTGTGTTCGGTTCAAAATATGCTTCACAAAAAAAAAACGCATTCCGTTGATAAAAACATTGCAAAGAAATGAATTATGTCTTCAAATATTCATCGAAAAAATGCTTTCGGCTATGTTTGTTTCGGTCACCTTACATGTACCGTAAACATTGGAGTATCGCGGAAGTATTGTATCCATTTTGTCCTTCCATACCTCAATGGACAGACGCGGGCGCCACCTGCTTGCGTGTTTGAAAGTTAGAGTCTCGCTTTATGCGCAATTACCATTAAATCCTCATGTTTTCCCTCTGCCAACTATTAAGGAATAACGGGCAGCGAACGTGCATTGAACGACTTCAATGGATACAGGTATTTTTTATTTTTAAGATATTGCACTTCACAATTCGTTGGGCGTTTGCAATAACCTTTAATAAGTCTTACAATATTGTGTATCCACAAGTACTGAGAACATGAACATAATAAACATACAGTTTGTCTTTTTTACTTTTGTTTGTTTTTCATTTAAACAAATTACTCCACAGCAATGGGTGGCTGAGTACAGCTAGGTATGAATATAATTTAAGGCTATACAAGTTCTTGTGCTCATTTCTTGGAAGAAATATATCTCATTAATAAGTTCAAATAACTTAATGATTGAGCGTTACTTTACAATCACCGTCTACCTATCTATTTATCTATTATATATACGGTGATATATATATATATATATATATATATATATATATATATATATATATATATATATATAGAGAGAGAGAGAGAGAGAGAGAGAGAGAGAGAGAGGGGGGAAAGAAAGAGAGGTAGGGAGAGAAAGGGAGTAAGAGAGAGAAAAAGAGATAAATAGAGAGAGAGAAAGAGAGAGAAAGGAATATTTTACTAAATGTGCGTTATGTTTCCTTTGGACTTTTTCATTTATAATTTAATCGAACAAAATGTATATTAACATATACTTTAGTTCAGGAATTAAATCATATGGGTAAAAATTCTAATTTACTTACAAGTAGCCATAGTCCCTACTATTATATAAAATTCACTTTGTGTGTGTGAGTGAATTCTTTCCTCATAGGTTCCGAAACGGCTGAGCTTATCTTTTGCTAATTTCACACAAAGGTAATTCATATGTCTGGCAGTGTTCTTAGATATGTTTAACCCAATAAGTCTCGAAAATCGAAAAAAAAAAAAACGATCTTAAAAATAGTCGTTTTTCTCTTATAGACAAAAAAAAGAAGAATTTTTACAGGGGAACATTTTCAGTTATAACGGCCAGGAGAAATAAGTTTATTATTTTCATTGGCCTGTGTAACGTAACATATTCCTCTCTCTCTCTCTCTCTCTCTCTCTCTATATATATATATATATATATATATATATATATATATATATATAAATTATTTTTTACTATACGAGAAGTATAGATCATCAAGTTTAAGATCGTCAAATATAAACTGACGTGATATTGTAAACAAACGTAGACAGAATTTGATGAACGACATTATCATTATTATTTTTTATAGTATTATTTTATTTCATTTTTTGCAAATTAACCCACCGGGCAAATTATTCCTCGTAATATATAATAATCAATAGAAGATCGATTCTCTAATAATACATGCTAAATCTGTATAGATTAAAATATCATATTTAAGCATATTGTACGAGCGGCCAGCTAGTTAATAATAAACTAAACAGGTCAGTTATCGTTTATTTAGTTATCACAGTATTTCTCTCGTCCTCTATCCTTCGTTTCATTTACATAGTGTATATACACACCAGAAACATGTATGCAAATTAGATGGCCCAAAATTATATCATTTCTATGTTGTTTATAATACAATTTCACTCTTACATGTAATTATAATATAAGAATGAATGAGAGAGTGAAATTATATTAATAAAATTGTGGGAGCAATTCTTGTGTTTCTGTGTATGTGTCAGTGTCTCTCGGCTCTATATGACAAGTATTATTTGATTTATTAGTAAACGAGTATTTATAAATAGCAAAAATGCAATAAGCCTAAAATAAAACATTTTTAAGAATGTATTTTTGGTTTTGAAATTACTAGTATTTCAGTCCGGCGTTGCCCGGGTGTTTGGAGGTGTATGTTGAGCAAAAAAAAAAAAAATAGCGGTAATTTTTTTTTTTTAATTTAACCCCTATTATGACCCCTTAACAATTATTGTTTTTGGCTCTACTCAAGTTATTGAGTTAGATCCATGTCCAAGGAACCTATATCTAAGATTTCAAGTGTTTAGGCCCAAAATTGGCGGGGGAGTTTGGTAGAGTTCTCAAAGGTCAAACCGTTGAACTTTGACCCCTTGACAGGCAACTTTCTGGGCGAAAATAGATTACAAAGATTTTCCCAAATCTCAGTGTCCTGTATATCAAATTTCGAGTCTGTAGACTGATAATTGACAGAGTTATTGCGAAAGGAAAATATACACAGGGACACACACACAGGGACACACACACAAACACGGACACGTTCACTTTTATATATATAATAGATTACGAAAGTAAATTTAAGTTGAATGCCTTTACGCTTTAATCGTAAATAAATCAATCATTTTGTTAATACTTGAAAAAAAAGTTTGGAGATGAGGATTGATTATTCGTATTCTTTGGACTGCGTAATCCGCAATTACCGTTCACATTGAGGATTGAACCTTCAACCTTCAGAAGAGTGTAATTTACAACTGAATTTTACCAAATACCTTATCCACTAGACCAAGGGGCGTTGCGACGCTAAAAGATAAAATTGCTAATTACTTAGAACTTCAACTCAGTCATGGCTGACGGAACAAGCGCATGATATATTTTTGGATTAAATAAAGGGTTTCGTTCAAAATTCCGTGCAGATTCCCAAGACAGAATGATTCTCGAATCCGGCAGAAATATTCCTGAGTATGATAAGATATACCTGAAGAAGGCCAGAGGATACATTGACTTAAACGTTGTAAAAATAATATTCAAGATTAAAACAGTAGTCTGAAGAAATATAAACAATACAGACAATTATTAAGTTCGTTATTTTTAGAACTCGAAAAGCATTTAGAAACATCTTAATTTTCGAATAGAAAGTTATTTATTGTTTCAACCTTGTTAGCAAATTCTAATTTAGTATATGATTGAAAGTTTTATTGTTTTTAATTGTGGAGGGTAAATCACCTTGTTGCTTTGGTTGTTGGAAACTAGGAGAAAGTAGCAGTCAAGAATCCGTTCTTGACAATCAATCCGACAGGTGAGGGGTCAGACTGAGGTACGTCGCCTGGGTATTACCTAAGAGGTCGACTCTACCAGGCCTTGCCACCCGGCTTTCGGGTGGGGTAAGTTTATTGTTTGCTGCTTGAGGCGCACCGATACCAGACAATTTTTGCTATGACAGAATGCCCCTCCTTTACTGGCGCTAGCTGGACATCCCCATTTTCTGTTGAGATTCGCAGCATGTAAATATCTGCCCAATGACTCTTTGAACAGAGATTGCATCAACGTAACAAAATATAATTTCAGTTTTATAGCAATTTTGTTTACTCAATAATCTAATGATCAAACCGCATAATACGGATAAAAATTTAACTTTAAAAACACTTTTTTTTTTTAAATAATAGTTTAACAAAAAAAAAACACATAATTTTTTAAAATGCAATAAATGAAAAAAAAGAATCAATTTTTTTTAATATCCATTCAACCCTGATAGGTAAGGTTGATAATAAATTAATAATCCCTAAGAGATTAAAGGATAATTTTATTTATACTAACAGATCACTCGTTGTTGCCCAATCGAAAATGACGCTTTAATATGATAGTTCAATACATCCAGATTCGTATTAATAATATAGATTCCATTGATCATTATATTGTACCCAATATATGGTAGTGATTTCAAAAGTTAAATCAATAAAACAATAAAACTACAAATGTATGATTTGGTTGTTGTCAGCTAGAATCGAAACCAAAACATTTATATCCCAGCCATATTCGCTACAATCTCACATAATAACACGTAGATATTAAAAATTAACGCAGTTAAACGATTAAATGTACATTTGCGCATGCGTAAATGAGACACACAGGGTCGACTTACATCTGTCCAGTCTCAATTTTAAATTCTGACCCTTTAGTAGCTATTTTAATCACTAAAAATCAAATCGAATTTGCTCCACAGGTCTGAATCCCTTTATAACGTTTCAAATCTGTAGACCAAAATTTGATAGAGTAGTTTGGCACTACATACACATACACGGACAAGTTAATTTTATATATATATATATATTAGCAGATTACCTGGATTTGCCCGGTTATAAAATACACTTAAATATGATATTTAAACTCATGCAGATTTCGTATTTGTTATTATACTAATATATTAATTATATTAATTCTCTATTGATTATTATATTGTACCCGAGGTATAGTAGTGATTACAATCATCTAGTATCAAAATCAAGACGTGACGTAAGGACACACTGATATTAAATTTAAAAATTAACGCAGTTAAATGTAAAATATAAATTTGCGCATGCGTGAACTATACAAATTATGTCGATTTACGCTTGTTGAATTCCAGCGTTTTTATTTGTTTGTTTTTTTATCCTTTATTAGCTATTTTCATCGGCTGAAAACCAAATTAAATTTTTTTTTACTTAGGCGTCATCACTTATCAAGGCCGAGAGGCCATTCTAGGATAAGGGTTAAAGGGTTAAATTTATTTCACTGTTCAAATACCTCTATATATACCAAGTTTCAATTTTGTAGGCCTAAACTTGACAAAGTATCTTGGTAGAGACTGTTTTATACACACATAGATGAGGAAAATTTTATAAATGTATTTATATTTATATTTATACTAGCAGTTCCGCCCGGCTTTGCTTGGGCCATATGTACTGTTCATTACTTTATGTACATATGTATATATTAAAAAGTGTGAATATGTACAGTAATGCCTTTCTATATAATAGGCTTCTTTAACTACCATAGAGAAAAGTTGGTAGAGACCACAGACATCAAATGTTTTTTTTTTAACTTTGACCCCAATTTTGACCCCTTACCATTTATTGTTTTGGGCTCAAATTAAATTAAAATGTTTGACCCATGTCCAAGTACCCTACATCTAAATCTTCAAGTGTTTAGACCCAAAATTGGCGGAGGAGTTTGGTAGAGTTTGCAAAGGTCAACTCTCTCAACTTTGACCTTTGCCAGCCAAATTTTCACTCAAAAACTGATTATAAAGTTTGCTGCATGTCTGAATACCCTTCATGTATAATTTCAAATGTTTAGACCCAAAATTGGCGGAGGAGTTTGGTAGAGTTTGCAAAGGTCAACTCTCTCAACTTTGACCTTTGCCAGCCAAATTTTCACTCAAAAACTGATTATAAAGTTTGCTGCATGTCTGAATACCCTTCATGTATAATTTCAAATGTTTAGACCCAAAATTGGCTTAAGTTTGCTAGAGATCCCAAAGGTCAAATCTTTTTAACTTTGACCACTTGACAGCCAACTCTTCGGCCAAAAACTGCTTGCCCTATGTCTGCTTACACTTTATGTAAAATTTCAAATGTTTAGACCAAAAATTGACTGAGTAATTTGGTAGGGACCGCAGAGGTTTATATTTTTTTTTAACTTTGACACCAATTATAACCCTTAGCATTTATTGTGTCGGACTCAAATTGAATTATGAAGTTAGATCCATGTCCAAGTGACCTATATCTAAAATTCAAGTGTTTAGACCCAAAATAAGCGGAGGAGTTTGATAGAGTTCTCAAAGGTTGAATCGTTGAATTTTTACCTCCTAACAGCAAAATTTCTGCCGAACCCCGATTAAAAAGATGTTCCCAAATCTCAATATCCGTATGTCAAATTTCGAGTCTCTAGACCGAAAATTGACAGAGTTATTTGGTAGGGAAATGTACACAGACAGACACACACAGACATTTATATATTAGATATATAGACATTTATATATTAGATATACGTAAAATTTAAAATGTTTAATTTTATTTTACACTTTTATCAATAAAGATTCTGTCCGCCTGTCTGTCCGTCACAATATTTTGAACGTAATAAATACATTGTCAAATTTGTCTCATTTCGAAGTATCCGAGATCTTAATTATTGTTAGAAATGACAAACATCACATTAATAGCAAATAATAAATTCCAAAAAAATAAGGTAGATGCCATGACTGAAATTCGAAATCAAAGCCGTCAGTCTGAGGGTTTATTAACAGACCTGTTTGGATTTTTTATAATGTTACCCCCGTCGATTTCGACGTATGAGGTCCACCACAACAACAGAGCTATTTGGAAATCCATATAGATGATTTAGTTTTAGTGGTAAAGGCTTTGTGCAGAACCGACCACACTTTTTTGGCATAACAGCTAATCTCAGCAGGTGCAATGACTGCCACAGGACAGAGCAGGCAGTAAATATCAGGTTTGACATCATTTTTCCTTCTCCTTGACGCATATCTTTACGAAGATGTATCTTTCTCAGTGAATTACATGAACACTCAGATACCAACCTGGGGATTTCTACGTCCCGGAGAATTTTCTTATGAATAAAACTTCAAATATTTAATAAATAAAATAATCATGGGTTTGTCGTGACATCATATAGATATTATTTTTCATGTTTCAAAACATGAATTCAAACAAAAGCGATAATCTATATATATTAATATCTATAAAAGTGAGACTTTGTGTGTGTGATGACACTTCTCAACCTATATACTCAACGGATTTTTCGTCTACAGACTTGAAATTTGGCATATAGTGTATTTGAACATGTGGAAAAAGTTTGAATCTGTTTTTCCCTGAAAAGAAACAACTGTCAAGGGGTCAACACTGAAAAATTAGTACGTGTGGGGGATCGGATTTTTATCTGTTTGTCAACTGTTTCATGACTGCGAATACGCGAATCGGTCGCATTATGTTAAGAATGAGTAGATTTGAAGACACTTTCTAAAGATCATGTCAAGCTGAACAAATGGTTATCGTACTTGACTTACTGTCTTCAGGTTTTAGTTTCGATCCTAGTTTGAGTATTTTTTTTTTTTACTTACAAGAAGTGGAATGTTTAAAAAAAACATAAAACTCGCCTGCACGTGCCTCAGTACCTTTCCTCTTTTTTTCTTCATTTTAAGGAATTTAACGTTACGCGTACATCTTCTGGTTGAGCCCTATAACAGTGGCGGATGAATGTTTGTTTGAAATTGACATTTGTTGAGGTCATTTACGGGTGCCACTCCCGTGGGTATTTGGGTAGAACTGCCAGCTATCAACGCGGTAGTTCTAGGTTCAATCCTTAGCTTTCAAAAGATGCTGGTCTAGCCGCACTGATGGGTTGTGATACAACGAAACAGTAGTCTGTGGATGAATACAATATATATATATATATATTAGTGGTGGGACGATTAATCGGAATCAGAATCGTTAATCGTAAGAATCGTGTATTTTTTGAGGTATCGGAATCGGAATCGCATCGTTAAAAATACCTTAATTTTCCGATTCCTTCATTACGATTCTTTTAGTCTGATGTTGAAAAAAAGAAAAAAAATTTCCTGATATTTCTAACTGCAAGAGAGAAATAAAAAGAAACCAAAGAAATTCATTATTAACAGGGCAATGCTTAGTGCCCCTCCCTTACAAGGTTCATTCATTCAGATCTATTGTAATCAAAACTACAAAAGAATTAACTTGAAAAGAAGTATGCAGGGCTCTACATTGCGAGTAAAAATAAAAAACGCTTATCTTTTTGGCGATTGTTTTTTTTTTACTGACAAATCTTCTAATAGTGAATGAAAATGATTTTTCAACTTATATTTTCTTAAAATAAAACGAGCAAAGTCAAATTATTTAAACAGTAAAAGGTTTAATAGAACAATATACTTTTTTCTTCTTTTTTTAAAAGAAGGCTTTTGAAAGAAATATCTCTAAAATGAAATTGATCACGTTGTATTATTTCGCAAAGTTTTGACAGTAGTCGGTTTCTTTTTAAGTTTCAAAAAAATCGACCCCATACCTATCTCTTCCAAACCTAAAGTTTTTAAATAACCCCTTCGTTAATTTAAGGGTAATTAATTCAATTCAGTCAAGTTTTTTTTTAATTTCATTGAAATAAAATCCATTATTTTTTTTCTCCAGAAAGATAAAACCCTGAATTTGATTATATTAAAAGCAGAATAATATAATCTTTTTTCTAGAATTTTAAATTGAAAATTAAAAGTGTTTTGCGCAGTTTTTTGCCGACCGAAAAAGAAATTAATATATATTTTTTTAAAAGGTTTTGTAATCAATTAATTTTTATGTCTAAATAATATTTACGATTAATTAAATAATTTCATTTTAAAAAGTATTTATAAATAGAATTTTACTAAGGACTTATAGTTTAGCAATATTGAACCGCATCAACCATGTGTGAATTGAACACAGTCAACCAAAAAAAAAATTCAAAAGAAAATGCGGGTTTGTATTACTGTACACATAGATTCGAAAAGTTGTCAAAAAACAAATATATAACAAATAAATGTTATCAAAGGCAAGATAAGTTATTTTTCTACCTAACTGGATATATTTTTCGGGTTTTTATTCAATGTAACATGTTTATTCAGCTCGAAAAGCATACAGTGTTTACCGATGTATTGGAAAATTCAAAATGGCGCCCGACACTCTCTTTAACACGGTAAGTTCAGGAAAAGATGTTATAAATAATAAACTATACAAAATACTGCTAGAAACTCGCTCAATATATGTTACCGTGACATATTTTGACATATATTCGGTGTTTTTTTAATAGTATTTTGTCTAGTTTATTATTTATAACACATTTTCCCGAACTTACCATGTTAAAGAGAGTGTCGGGCGCCATTTTGAATTTTCCAATACATCGGTAAACAATGCATGTTTTTCGAGCTGAATAAACATGTTACATTGAATAAAAACAAAATAAATTACCCAGTTTGGTAGAAAAGTAACTTATCTTGCCTTTGATAATATTTGTTTGTTATATATTAGTTTTTTCACAACTTTTTTGAATCTATGTGTACAGTAATACAAACCCGAAAATGCATATTTGCATTTCATTATGTAAACTTTTATACATTGGTTTCAAAAATTAAATTCTATAAGTTTTTTTTTGTTAACTACCGGTTGGTACAATTTACCGCCCAATCCCTTTATATTTTTTTCTTTTTGTCTTTTTAGCGGATTATCTTCAATTAATTATCCAAATAAGTGACTAGTTTTAAAACAAAATTTAATAGTAAATTATTTGCTTACAGATAAACTGAATTTTCTAATATGGCCCAAAGTCCAAAAAAAGTCTTTTTGAAGATGATGAGTTGAAAGCCATTTGCAAAGTCTGTCAAATTAAAATATCGCGAGGAATAAAGCCATCTAACATGACCACAACCAACATGTTAAAACATTTAACTATGAAGCATCCAAATAAATTGGAGGAGCAAAATAAAAAAGAAAAGGAACAAAAAATTACCAACTAGTCACTCAGAGCAGTTTTATTAGTGAGGGTGAAATCGCAGTGTCTTTTTTTTTGCCTACGTCACCATCTACGTGTCACCATTTTTTTTTAACCCTCCTTAACTTCAAAGAGTAAATACAATATATACAACTAAAAAAATATTTTTTTTAAATGCTGATTCCATTCATGAAAAATTCTTTTAACTAGAAATTAAAACTTAGGTAAAGATAGCTGACTGAGAGCAACAGGAGCACTGGTTAACTACTGAACCACGTGGAAAGGTGTGGGGGGGAGGAAAAAAAGGAAATTAAATGATGATAATAAATTATGATAACCGTCTTTGAAAGGCACTAAACTCCTAAAATTTACTTCTTTAAAATTTTAGGCGGCACTCCCCGGCGATTTTAAAGCACTCTCTCTCTCTCTCTCTCTCTCTCTCTCTCTCTCTCTCTCTCTCTCTCTCTCTCTCTCTCTCAAAAAAAAAAAAGATTTAATTTTTAAGTTTGGGAAAGATATATTTATTATAACCAAATTCCTGTATGAAGACTGGATCTACTTTATTTGACGTTAATTTGTGAGATAAGTAATTTTTCAATGTTTAATATGTTTTTAAAGTTTCAATTATCAATTAAATTTTTTTAATTGCGTTTATTTTTCAATTTATTTTTAAAAAAAACAGGGTTTTAAATGTATTTTTCAAGGTAACAAGCTTCGAAAGAAGTCTAATAAAAAAAATCACTTAATTTTTAATTTCGACAACCCTGAGAATTTAATTATTAAAAAAATATTGAAATGTGACATTTTTTATTTAACATTTCTATTAGTTCAATTAATTTTCTTTCAATAATTCATTTCACTCAACAAACTTCACCATTTTTTGTTTGTTTTTTTTATCTTTTTCTGTAATTTTGGTAATTATGTTTGCTCAATTTTATCTAGTATTTCATTTGTTTTTATAGTGGTATCATTTTTATATGTGTTCCTTTGATATACCCTATTTCAAAATTAGTTTGGCTAAACTTATTCTTCACGTTAGAAACAACGTGTAAAAGCAATGAAAAAGTAAGAAAAAATAATAGGTGTTAACTACTCCTTGTGAATTATGGAGGTCTGAAGAACTGCCGTCACAAATACAACTATCAATAGCTAAACAAAAAATCGTTTTTGAAATTCCTTTAATTGTAACTTTTCGCTATACCTACCTTTTGGTATAAAACACAAAAACTTTCGATTAATGGTATTTCTCATATATGGTCGTTAACTTTGGAAAGGTTATTTTGTATCTACGGTGCCATGTCACGTGGTATATTGTTTTTTTTTTCATTACGCACGTTCATTTATAAATTATTAAATCAAATATTTATCTTTTTTATATTTAATTAGTATATATTTTCTTTCTCTTCCGCTATATTTTTTTTTATTTAATTCATTAAATCTGTTAATTATGAGGACCAAAATAATGAATCGTGTGTATTTATTCTCTAATTTTCTTGTTTTTGTTCTGTTATATAAATTCTATTTTATTTGTTTTTTCTCTGAAGGATAAATTCTATTTTCTTTGAGTTTTTTTTTTTTCTGTATTCCAATTAAGTAAAATAAATTTTCTCTAAAATAAATTTTGCTAATTTTTCCGTTTAGTTTACTATATAATAATTTTATTTAAACCAAAACACGACGGTGTAGACATAAAATATCTCTTCCAAAGTTAGGGAACATATTTGGGAACTACCGACCATAAGTAGTAAACTACCTGGTATATTTCAAAACAATAAATTCCCTAGGAATCGGAATCGGAATCGTACTTGGTATCGGAATCGTTAATCAATATTTTCCTGGAATCGGAATCGGAATCGTATAAAAATTAGGAATCGTCCCAACACTAATTATATATATATATATATATATATATATATATATATATATATATATATATATATATATAAATATATACCCGTTCACATACACTTTTCACGATAAAGCTAGAACTCAGAATTAGATAGAATCGAGTAATTGCATCGATAACGGACAACGCCAGACTCAAAGTGGGTTTCGATGTACTGCATCTCATCAATGACGTGCTCCGACATAGACGTGAACCCAGTTCGATTTTTAAATTCTTATGTTTTTACCCAGTTCTACATTCTACGATGTGACAAGTGAACGGGTATTTATATATCTATCTATAATCTCCTCTTAATGTCTAATACATATATATATATATATATATATATATATATATATATATATATATAAACATTTTTAAACTAATGAACGACGCGAAATATTGAACAAAATGGGGAGCTAACTCACGCGCCAAAATAGGTTTTAGTATTCAAAACAAACGGAAATCGAAATGGCGTTGATAAATCCTATCTGCATGTATCTTTGATTCATTTCTATTTCAGTCACGTAATTTATAGGACGAATTTTATGATTGTTCCCAAACAACTTATTTTGACTTAAACTATGTGTTATCATCCCCTACTCTGAAAACATGAAACACTGAATAATAATAGCAAATTTTGTAACGTCTGAGATCGTTATGTTGGTGTAAACAGATACTACACTTGATCTTAAAAAATCTCAGGGAACAAATTTAAACAAAAATATACTCCCTCCAATCACACATCACTGCTATTATTTTAAAGTTAGAGAATGCGAAATTTTGAAGAAGCAGTTAAGAATAAAAATCGTCCACACAGTAACTAACACAAAACTAAAAACGGTATCAGTCAACGAACATCCTATGTTTCTATTAATAAAGATATATATCTATTTTCAACTTGTACAACAGGAAAAAATGATACATTTTCCCCCTTCCTTCATGGCGGGCGGTTGAAACTGAATGCTCTAAACGAAATTAGAACGAAATTCCCTGCTGTATTGAGCTCATCAACTTATCAACGTGTGCCGGTGGAGAATGGGTAAACGTTGAAGACACAAAACGACGTTTAGTGATGGAGAGCCGGTTCCTCAAAAAAGTATAACAAATGGTCACTATATTTCGGCAGAGTAAGAAACGTAATATCAACAGTAATAGAACGATTCCAATATTTTTTCTGATTCCGACAAAATTGCCGATTCTGTTCTAAATACTCGATTCCGATACAATTACCGATTCCTATTCTACGTATTTAACTATGAAATTGTTATTTTTTACGATTACCGTAAAACAAAACACATGTTAAATGTGCAGACATTTACTCAATTGAATTTTATGGTATCGGTACTACCAGCACTAGAACATTTTACTGTAAACGAAATTTAAAAAAAAACGCAAAATAAAAAATAGTTTTTGCATCGGAGAAAAGCACGAACAATTGTTTTCTGATTTTGATACCTCAACTATTCCGATTATTCCGATTCCCGATTCCGATTCCGCTTAATCGTCCCAATACTAATCTCTCTCTCTCTCTCTCTCTCTCTCTCTCTCTCTCTCTCTCTCTCTCTCTCTCTCTCTCTCTCTCTCTCTCTGTATATATATATATATATATATATATATATATATATATATATAAAGAGAGAGAGATTATAATATATTGTATTATATTTGTTAGTTTGTCAGTCCGTTTTATTTTCTTCTGTTGTTATATTACAAGGTGCGTTGGTTCAATGCACCGTTTGTGGTTTATGAGGATTAGTATTAATACAAAAATGTACACAAATTTTACAATATTCCAACATTCTAAGTAAACAGGCTATAAACTTTGCCCGATTTAACGGGCAAATAATCTAGTGCGCACGCACACACATGCACGAATACACACATGTATATATATATATATATATATATATATATATATATAGTTTTTATCGCGGTGTAACAACACTACAATCAAATTTTTATCTCCTTATTATGACGTATGGAAGACAATTATGGAAATATTAATAATAATACAGTTATTTAATAATAATAATAATAATAATAATAATAATAATAATAATAATAATAATAATAATAATTGGTTGGGAATGAAAAAACAATGAGGAATCGATTATCATATGGAAATCTATTGCAAAAAGAAAAAAAATAGACAAAAGTTAATCAGGGAGAATGGCATAATTCCCGTTGAGATATTCGATAAAAAAAAAAAAAATAACTCCAAATTAAATAATAAACAATTTTCTGTATTATATTTCATTACTCTCTCTCTCTCTCTCTCTCTCTCTCTCTCTCTCTCTCTCTCTCTCTCTCTGTGTTTTTTTTTGTCTGTCTGTCCGTTCCATTTTTCCTTGGAAACTACAAAATTTTGTATGGATCTTTTGTCATGATAAGGGGGACAACAAACTAAGCATTACGGTTATGCACAGAGATTAATACGGCTTAGTATTTAAGTTCCACTGTTTCTTGGAAAGTACTAAGCCGATCTGGCTAATATTTTGTATGGACTTTTTTATAATTAGGTGCAGCAAACTAAGTACGATGGTATTGATTCGAAATATAGTTTTGAGTTATTAGGGATTAATAAGCATTAGCATTTAATGCAAAAGTAAGCAAAAATTTAAGCATCTTCTGCATCAATTTGGCATAAAGAACTCAGTCATAGTCAACGGCTCTAACTTTTATCCTTTTTAATGGCCTAAAACAGTCGAATTTTTTCTGTTTCCTTATTCATTTTGTATGGCTTTAAGCAATGTTATTTTAACGGTCATCTTTGAATGCATATATTATGCGCTAAATAAGGCACGTAAAGCCAGAGCTGTAGCCCTTGATATATCCAAAGCCTTTGAAAAAGTCTTGCATGAAGGACCCCTAATAGAAATTAAACCATACGGTATAACTGGATGAATACTAAATATAATTAGATCCTTCTAAGAAAAGAGGACAATCTAGGTCGTCTTTGATGAACTTATATTCAAACGGCATATTATTAATGCGGGAGTGCCTCAGAGGTCGATGCTATGCTTACTATTATTTCTGATATTCATAAACAACTTCCTTGAAAACAGTGTCTGAGATGGGAATATTTGCAAATGATACAATGTTCTATAACAGGAACGAGGGAAGAACGGATGTACACAAATCTAAGACAATAGAATAATCCTCAAAAAAAATACCTCCAGCCTGTAGTGGAATGGGCCCGTCACCTATAGAAACGGCCAACGACTCTTTATCTGAGAGTACGTCTTTCAAGCTCCTTGGCCTAACGTTCACAGGAAACATGAGTTGGAACAATTACATCGAGGGCATTACCAGGGCCGCTGCAAGGAAGGTGGGCTCTCTCTACCGTGCTAGAAAACTACTAACACCCGAAAGTATCCTGTACCTCTATAGGGCAACCATTCGCCCATGTATGGAGTATTGCTGTCATATTTGGGCTAGTGCATCGACTACTAGTCTCTCGCTCCTTGACAGGGTTCAAAAGAGAGTCGCAAATCTGATAGGCCCTAAACTGGCATCTAAGCTTCAGCCTCTGTCCCATCGACGAAACGTTGCATCCCTCTGCCTATTCTACAAGTATTTTAATGGTGAATGCTCTGATGAACTGCAAGCACTTGTACTCCCACGACGTGAACACCCTCGACAGACCCGACAAGCTACAAAATCCCACCCCCACACTGTAGAGATCCCTAGATGTAAAAGATCTTTCTACTCGAGTAGTTTCTTCCCTGGACTTTGGAATTCCATTCCATGTCACTGCTTCCCCAACTGTACTGACATGCAGAAGTTCAAGTGCAACGTGAACCAACATCTTGCTGCCCAAATCCCTACATAGTACCCCAGTAGTTGTTTCCCCTGATACTAGCCCCCTACACCAAAGTGGCAATGTGCCTTGTTTGGGGTGAAAATGTAATTTAAAAAAAATTTTTAAATAGAGGGTAGCATTTATTGCTACAAAGACTAAGCGGATCTTCTTTAACAATTACAAGAAGCTTTCCCAACCAACGAGAGCCTTGACTAATAACACTTTACCTTAGAGCTTTTTTTTCTTCAAACACCTCGGCTTAACATTCACGGGCAATATGAGCTGAATCAAATACATTGAGGACATTGAGTAGGCTGCCGCAAAAAGGTTGGTTCTCTCTATTGTGCTAAAAGATTACTTAAAACTAAGACCTCAACAAAGCCACCATTCGCCTAGGTATAGAGTATTGTTGCCACATATGGGCTGGCAAATCCACTGTTAGTCTATTCCTCTTGGACAAGGTCCAAAAAAGTGTCTCCAATCTTATAGGCCCTGCACTGTCAACCAAGCTCCAATCACTGTCTCATCGCCATTATGTGACATCTTTGAGCGTGGTTTACAAGTATATTAATGGAATATGGTCTGATGAAATAATCGCACTTGTGCCCTCTTGACGTACATACCACTCGACAAAAACACACACCTTCACTGTAGGGGTCCCTAAATGCCGGAAACCCTTCTACTCTCATAGTTTCTTCCATCAGACGGCTAGACTTGAATTCCTCTTCTGCTACCTGTTTCTCTTATTGTACTGACATTCAGAAGTTTTAATTTACGTGAACTGATATATTACATGTCTCCTCCTAAGTATGGTCCAAAATCATAGTCCTTTGCGTTAAAGTGGCGATATGCCTTGTTTAGGAAGAACGTGAATTTAAAAAATATTTATAGAATACCTAGTCCGCCGTAATTTTTCACGAGTCAATCATCATCATCAGGACGGGTTCCTTGCCCGGACCAATGTGACTCTTCCTCTTGAGAGTTTCCTGTCTTCCATCAGCTGTCTCAGATCTTCAGGTTCATAGTAGGCGTGGTATGCTATTTGCAGGTGGATCAAGCAATATTCAAAATCGGGACCCCGTCATAAGAAGCCTAAACCTCTACCACTGGGCTATTTCGTACGACTGCTGGATGTATCGTGTTTTATGTAGATGTTGTTTATTTGCTGTCTTGAATGTAATTCAATTATTTATACAAAAGTGCATTTTACCTAAATGCGAGTCGGGAATAATTTTTCCTTGGAAATTTTGGGAGCGACATATATATATATATATATATATATATATATATATATATATATATATATATATATATATATATATATATATATATATTAATATATATAGTTTACTGGTATCCAGTAGTGGTAAGAAAGTATACTTATAGCAAATAAGCTACAGAGAAATATATGTGTCTTAATAACGAGGGAAATCGCCAGGTAAAATCTTACCACTTGCTTGGTTTACTTCAAGCAAAGTATTTGCCACCCATCTCTATTAGTGTGTTAGCTAATAAGTACCGTATTCTATTTTTTCTGGTGTTTTTAAGTGAAGTATATAATCAACTTTGTAAAAATTGTGTTAGCAATTTTTTTTCATGTATGACTAGCCTGGGTGCCCGGCGTTGCCCGGGTGTTTAGGTGTGTGTGTGGAGCAAAAAAAATGTGGTAGTAGACAGGCAGGCCCAAACCCGTACCGCGAAGGAGGAAAAGAACGTGAAAGAAAAACATGACGTCTTTGCTGTTGTGCCTATCGTCAAACCGGAAGTGACGTAGGTTTTAATTAAGGCTAGACAATGGAAAAGAGGGGTTCTTTTCGAAAATATCGGCCTCCCTGTAAAAAAAAAAAAAATGCCCAGTTGAGGGTGAAGGAATTAATGTTTTAAGCCAATATTTTTATATTTGTCGTCCGAAGGGTCGGGCTTCAGAACGATATCGATATCGTGAAAATCCGTTGCCTCTGTCGAAAGTTTAGGCAGACATATATACATACATACCTTACAAGAGACAGGTGAGATTTATATTATAGAAGAAAATTCCTACGCACCTACCCATTCACACATCCCCAGACATATAATTTATATATACATATACAGACACACGCACACACACACACACACACATATATATATATATATATATATATATATATATATATATATATATATATATATAAAGAAAATTATAGACGGGCATATGCTCGGTTGGATATTCATACAAAAGCTAATAACATATTCTTGCCAAAATGCCTATTGGATCCTGGGCGAAGTACTTTTAGTGGACTTACATCTTGTGTAAATCCGTACGAAACCGAATAAATACTGGAGAAATTCTTTTTCGCTTGCATAATCTCCGCGCGTTTATCGGAAACAGATTCTGACAGATGAAAGGGCTTATATAACGTTAGTATAACTAATCGTTCTAGTTGTGTACAAAGAAAAAGAGAAAGAACGTAGAGATAAATAAGCACGAAGAAATGTGGCATCATATATTCCGAAAATGATGAATGAGCCAAGCGATTTCATTTTGGATTTGTGCCGATCGTCAAATATTTTCGTATCACTCATCACTTAGAGAAAACACCTTTTAAACTTTCTGGGTTTTTTTTTAATTTCTGTGATTATCTATGTTTTGACTAATATACACCGTCTGTTAAAAATCACGGAAAGAATGAAGCGTCTCAAATGTCTGCATGAATATTTATATAAAATTATAAAATTATGTTAGTAATTTTTTCATGAATAAATTATTACTAATCGCTTAAAGAAAAAAAGACACTCGCCGTTGAATTTAGATTAAAAATAAAGGTTTTAATTCCAAATTTGATTCAGGCGGCGGGTTTGTCTGACTTGCTATTTGATTTCTTACCTCCCTTTACCACTTGTAATAGTTTTGTCCGAGGGTTTAAAAACGGTGAGCTGTTGACTCTCTAATTTCGCGTGGCGCTACCGATTTATATTTATATACAAATAAATACACATTGGTCTTTATTAAAGATGTGCCCAAGTTTGTTTTTGCTCCTCAAGTCTGTCTCGCCGTCTGTCGGTTTGCCATCCTTTATTTTACTTTAGAGAAACATTATTCACGCTTTTTTGTTTCCGTTTTGAAAAGCGGCCAGGCACTTTTATAAGAAATTTAATCAGTTGGTAGATAGGACTATCACAATTCCAGTTAAAATAATGCAACATTTGTTACGTTTGGTTTCAGTAGATTATCCGGATGACGACTTATCAATAAAAACTGCAGTGCTGTGCAAATGACACATAGCAGTAGTAGGCGTCGTAGAACTATTGGTGTATTTGTTTTATTCTTTCTTTTGTAGTAGAAACTTTTTTTCTTTTAATACAAGCGGTTGTAAAAGTAAGTACTTTTAAGTACGTACAATTATTTGGGATTTAAAAAGTATAACGGAATGTTCTTTTTCCTTTAAAAGAATATTATATACACTATATTTCGCATACCTTCCGCGAACCCAACTCCAATAAGAGACAAAGGGCTGTTGTTCAAACTTTGTTCGCTTTCTTTTTAGATTAAAACCACGTGTAAGATGTTATTAGCTTATTCGTTACGTGTCACTACAGACTTCCTCTCCCTGACGCAAAAGCCCGGTCATGTATCATTGATTCTAATCGTTAATCTCTTTGTGAATTTGTCGTTTTTTTTTCTATTTAATTTTAAGAATTCCATTTACAACAGTATTGTCACACATATACGTCAAATAACTCTACAGTCGTCTTTTCCTGATGAATCAAGCTTTTTTTTTTTTTTACAAAGGCATCACCACATTATCAAGGCCAAGAGGCCACTCAAGGAAAAGGGTTAAAGAGTGTACAGTAGAAATTGATCAATATAGTAATCATTAGTAATGAAAATTTGGTAAATTTGATAACTTATATGGAACGGCTCATCAAGAACTTATTTACTTTAGACTTGAACACAACCATATTGTAGTCAGCCGGAAAGCAGGAAAACGGAAGACAATTCCACAGGCGTGCAATTCTAAGAAAGAAGCTTTGTTCATGGAATCTACGTTTAGGTTTAGGCACAGACAAAGAGTGGGGGAAATTATTGATAGTGTTTACAGCTAGACGAGTGTTTCTTGTGAAAGTTTGGCGAGAGGGGACCATAGATTGAAGCTCAGTTGAACACTTTCCATGAAAATAACGATACATCAGAGACAAACTCGCAACATCTCTTCTGTGAGATAGAGGTTGCAAGGAGGAGAAAAGGACATCTACGAGGCTACGAAGTCTATTTTGAACTCTATCAAGGTAGGACAAGTCCTTTCTAGCAGCTCCTGCCCAGATGTGGCAACAGTATTCCATCCTTGGACGTACCTGGCTCTTATATAGATAGAGAATAGCATCAGCAGTGAGATATCTACCGGATCGATAGAAAGATCCCACCATTTTTCCAGCGGCCTTGGCAACAGATTTGATATACGTGTTCCATTTAAGATCAGGAGTAATGGTCAAGCCCAGAAGCTTGTCAAAACTTGAGGCCTCCTGAAGACGAGAGCCATTCATTTCAATTGATGACAAATGTGGATTAGAATGTTGATGATGTAAAGAGAGAAGCTTGGTTTTAGATGCATTAAAAGTAACCAGCCACTCCTTTCCCCATTGTACTATGTGCTCAAGATCAGAGGAGAGAGAATTGGAGAGAACTTGGTCGTTTACTGTCTTAGATGTGGTACCATAAATGGTAGTGTCGTCAGCATAAATGTCTACAAATGATGTAAGGATATGATTTGGAAGATCATTTATGTAGATCAGGAAAAGAGTTGGGCCCAGGATGGATCCCTGAGGGACACCGGCATTAATACTGTGAGCTTCTGATTTTTGCCCCTCAACTACTACTCTTATGAACCTATCAGAAAGAAATGATTTAATAATTGAGAAGACTTTTCCAGCTATACCATAGCTAGCGATCTTATGAAGTAAACCTTTATGCCATACCCTATCAAAGGCTTTAGATATGTCAAGAGCAATTGCCCTAGAAAGATTGCCACCGTCGAGAGATTTGCTAATCCTATGCGGTATAACTGTAAGGACATCTGCTGTAGATCTAGCAGAACGGAAACCATATTGAGTGTCACTAAGAAGGTTATTTTTGTTGAGATGGTTGATTACTTCTGTATTTAACACAGATTCTAGCAACTTACTCATGACGCACAGGAGACTTATTGGCCTGTACTGAGAGGGGGATGAGCGATCACCTGAATTCTTAAATACAGGGCATACTGATGAGATTTTCCAGGGAGATAGGAAACTATTCTCCTTAAGACAACGTTTAAACAGTTTTGTAAGTATGGGCGCTAGTTCAGGTTGAAGTTTTTTTAGTACTATAATTGGAATACCATCAGGGCCAGTTGCTTTACTCGAATCAAGGTTTTTGATTAGCTTCGCAACATCACGTACAGATATACGTATATCACATAGCGTGTTTTCTGATACAGGAGGAAATATTGGGGGTTGGCGGTCTTGGTCGCAAAGGGTAGAATAAGCTGCAAAGTTCTTGACAAAGAGTTTGGCTTTGTCTGATGCTGACGAGATTACCTCAGGTCTATTGATAATAGTTGGGATGGAGCACACGCTTCTGTTCAGGATTCTGTTTGCTATTTGCCAAAACTGGTGGGAACCAAGCCGCTGCTCAGCTACTTTGGACTTAACAGATTGAGCATACAACTCTCTTGCGTTCCTTATTACTTTCTTACAATGGTTGCTGGCAGTCCTGAAAACGGCTTTAGTTTCCATACATCTATTACGTTTGAAGCAGTGGAAAAAGTGATTTCTGTGCGCAATGGCAGCAGCACATTCTGGAGAGAACCATGGCTGGCTGTTAGGTTTTTGCTGAAACTTTTTAGAGGGTATGAAATGGTCAATACCTACAATTAACCATTCAGACAGGTCTAATACTATAGAGGACACATCCTTTTTAAATATGGAATGCAGAGGTAGATCAGATATAAATGTACGGAAGCTATCCCAGTCAGCCTTAGTGTATCGATATACTGTACGATGAAGAGGTACTTCTGGGGACTTATTACATTTCATTTTTATCTTAATTGATACAACAGAGTGGTCGGAAGATCCAAGAGGCGACAGAACAGAAACTGAACATAGTTCAGGGCAAGTTGTGAGAAAAAGGTCTAGTAGGCTCGCATACTGGCCGTCATTATCGGGCACACGGGTAGGTTCCTGAACAATCTGAGTGAGGTCATAGGCAATGGAGAAATTATGACAGAACCTCCCCTCATCATCGGTCTTGTTTGAGTGAGTCAACCATTCGACGTTGTGAACATTGAAGTCTCCACATACGTGAATGATTAGCTGAAGGATAAGTAGAAAGGACTTGGTCAATTTTCTCAGATATGCTTTGAAAGATAGTAACTCCGCTGTTGTGGGGGCGATAGAGAGTAAATATAAATGCAGTAGTGTGAGCTAAAGCAACCCGGAAGCACATATAGGGTAAGTTAGGATCTTCCCTGGAGATGTCCCTCCCACATGGAAAGCTATCTTTAATATAGGCACATATTCCATGCCCATGGCGATCTTGGGGGTCAGATTTAGAAGTTAAGTTAGAGTATCCTGTAATTGCAAACTCATCTAGGGAAATAGCCTGTCCAATGCCAGTTTCACTTAAAAATAAAAGGTCTGGTTTAGTCTCCTGTAATTGTATACTAGCATGGGTGCCCGGAGTTGCCCGGGTATTTGGAGGTTTAAGTTGAGCAAAAAAAAAAGCGGTCAATTTTTTTAACTTTACTCCTATTATGACCCCTTAACATTTATTGTTTTGGGCTCAACTCAAGTTATTAATTTAGATGCATGTCAAAGATATCTATATCTAAAATTTCAGACGACAAATACAGAAAAATTGGCTAAAAACATTAATTTCTCAACTAGACATTTTGCTACAGGGAGGGATTGCTTTTTTAGCCGGTATTTTCGAAAGTCATCTCCTCTTTTCAATTGTCTAGCCTTAATTTAAACCTACGTACCTTCCGGTTTGGCGGTGGTCGTAACAGCAAAGACGTCAGTTTTTCCCGTTTTTTTCCTCCTTCGCGGTACGGGTTCGAGTCTGCCTTCCTACTACCACTTTTTTGTTTTTTGCTCAACACACACCTCCAAACAACCGGGCAACTCCGGCCACCCATGCTAGTATATATATATATATATATAAGTGAAAGTGTATATATATATATATATATATATAAAAGTGAAAGTGTATATATATATATATATATATATACAGTGATGATCATATTTATTGGCACGGTAAAATAAAAGTTAAATTTTGTTTAATAAATTCTAAAAAAGGGATTAAATTAAAGAAAATAACAAAGTATATTATGTATTTTTGACTGGCCTTTCCGATGCAGCAATCGGATTTTAGAAAAAATAAATAACAAAGGAACAACAAACATAATTGCAAAAAACCCTTGTTCAAAATTATTGGCACGGCTTTGTTTTTCTTTTAGTATCAGTATAATATCAATCAATTTCCGGTTTACGTGCTTTCTGAACTTTTTTATAGCCATATTATGTTTGTTTAACGCTAATTCAGTGAATAATTTTTTCAGATAATTTTTAGATAGCGATTTATTTAAACTATTATAAGTGACTAAATTATAATTTTCAATCGCCATGGTTAAAACTAAGGAACACAGCGAAGACGTCAGGAAGCTTGTTGTAGCATGCCATACCAATAGGGAGGGCTATGATAAGATTTCAAAGAAGCTAAACCTTCCCAAATCCACTGTTAGAGCCATAATAAACAAGTTCAAATCGCAAGGCCACGTTATGAGTTTAGAGGGTAGAGGGAGAAAAAGGATTCTTTCCCCAAGAGATGAACGGAAAATTGTTCGACAAGTAAAACAAAACCCAAGGATCTCTGTTGGGGAGATTGTTGATGAACAGAGCACCTCTGGAGTGAATGTATCTCGACATACAGTTGGTAGAGTTTTGAAGAGAGCTGGTTTAAAAGCATGTCGTCCGAGAAAGACTCCCTTATTGAAGCCTATGCACCTGAAAGCAAGGCTAGCCTTTGCAAAACGTCATATTGATAAAGATGTTGCATTCTGGAAACGTGTTCTATGGACTGACGAAACGAAAATAGAGTTATTTGGCCATAATAAAGTGTCTTATATTTACAGAAAATCTGGCGAAGCTTTCCTGCCTAAGAACACCATACCCACAGTGAAGCACGGTGGAGGCAGTTTGATGTTTTGGGGATCCTTTGCTGCCTCTGGACCAGGGCGACTTGTTAAGGTCACAGGTAGCATAAAAAAGGAAGATTATGTTAAAATATTGGATGAAAACCTGAAAGACTCTGCTAAAGAGCTCTCACTTGGTCGTCGTTAGTGGTTCATGCAAGATAATGACCCAAAGCATTCGGCTAAACTGACTAAGAAATGGCTTGAGGACAATCATATTAATGTTTTGGAGTGGCCATCACAAAGCCCAGACCTTAATCCAATTGAAAATTTATGGAGAACATTAAAATTGAGGGTAATGCAAAGGAAGCCTAAGAATCTTATTCAATTGGAGGATTATTGTCAGGAAGAGTGGGCTAAAATTACTACTGAAGAGTGCAACAACTTGGTTGTAAACTATGAAGAGCGACTGAGGAAGGTAATCAAGGCCAAAGGCTATACAATTGATTATTAAATAAATCGTGCCAATAATTTTGAACAAGGGTTTTTTGCAATTATGTTTGTTGTTCCTTTGTTATTTATTTTTTCTAAAATCCGATTGCTGCATCGGAAAGGTCAGTTAAAAATACATAATATACTTTGTTATTTTCTTTAATTTAATCCCTTTTTTAGAATTTATTAGACAAAATTTAACTTTTATTTTACCGTGCCAATAAATATGATCATCACTGTATATATATAAGGTGAGATGTAACGAAAATTTATCAATTTTAATATATACTAGCATTTCAGCCCGGCGTTGCCCGGGTGTTTGGAGGTGTATGTTGAGCAAAAAAAATAGCGGTCAATTTTTTTTTTTAATTTCACCCCCATTATGACCCCTTAACATTTATTGTTTTGGGTTCAAATTAAGTTATTAAGTTAGATCCATGTCCAAGGAACCTATATCTAAAATTGCAAGTGTTTAGACCCAAAAATTGTCGGAGGTGTTAGGTAGAGTTCTCAAAGATTAAATCCTTGAACTTTGACCCCTTAACAGCTAAATTTCTGGCCGAAAACCGATGACAAAGATTTTTCCAAATCTCAGTAACTTGCATATCAAATTTCGAGTATATAGACTTAAAATTTATGGAGTTATTGCGTAGGGAAATGTACACACACAGACCCGCAGACACACACATAGACACACGGACATGTTCACTTTTATAGATATAATAGATAGAGTAAACAAAAATATATACGTATACATAAATATATATGGAGACAATTTTGTGTTTACTGTAAACATTTTACGCAAATATTACGCAAGTATAAATCATGTAGAATATCTGCATGAATATAATTACGCGTAATAATTAACTAAAGATGATTATCCCATAAGAAAACCTAAAAAACTAATAGGGAATTAATTAAAATGAATGTTTAAAAGAATATGCAAATTAGCTAGATCTTTTGATAATGAATGCAATTCCACAACCCTATATAAGAAAATTGTATTTTCTTTTTAAATAAATAGAAAAGAGGGTTTTTAATATGACTATCAATACACACAAAAGAAAAAAGTATTTATTGGAATATATATACTAGCAGAGGTACCCGTCGTTGACTGGATTCAAAAGAGTCTACAGAAAATGGACTAAGATTGATGAAAGTATGATAGGCTATGAAAAGGAGGGTTTGTAAAGAGATCGGTTTTCATACTCAAAAATTTTACCCTAAGCAAAATATGATGAAGGTAAAGATAATTTTCGCGAAAATATATTTTTTTATATTAACTTTGTTTCCATTCGTAGCCAAGAGTGACCAACAAAATGATGTTTCCTTACAAAGTGAAAATGTTATATATATAATAATATAAATATACAATAAATAAATTTTACCATAGTCAATAAAAGGTACTTTTATGGTAGAAAATCCATTGGTTTGTATTTTTAAGTAGTTTGTTCAAGAATTCTTTTTTAAATTCACAAACCGGTTTTAAAAAATTCTAAATGGCAGCGACTTTGAAATGGACAGCCCGTTTTCAATTTGAAGGAGGGGCACCTGAGCATTCTGTGTTAACAATTTAAGAGAGTTCCGAAAAACAGTTTTGAAAAGTAGTGAAGCTTTACTTACTTTAGTAAAATAATCCGAAATCGCAAAATGGGATATTAAAAAACTAAACACGTTATTACTTTTGTTTTTTAAAGCAAAGAATCAATATAAATATGAAACAGAATAAAATGGCGCCCTTTTAAGCAGAACAGCTTCGTTTCAGTTTTACAGTATTTGATGCTGTAGTATTGCGCCGTCGGATTCAGGGTTGTACTATTGTAATGTAAAGAACATGCAGAAATGGTTGTAATCAACAGAATTCCTTCTAGTACACTGACAAAAAAGGTTAAACAGATATCTAAATAAAAATAAAAAGGTTATGTAAATGTTTTTGAAAGACACGTAATCACATGAGCAGATTTTTTTTTCCTTTTGACACGATAACAAGTTACGTTCTTATTTTTATTATATATCTATTTATCTATTTTCGAAAGAGTGCCACGTGCATGTTGAGAAGGCAAAAAACAGAGTTATGCAAAATTTGTGTCGAGAATTGTCTAAAGGTCCGACTTTGGGGGGAGGGGGTTTTCACTGTAATAAGAACGTGAATTTATGAGGTGAATTTATTCGACACAATATGATTCAACTACAAAAAAAAATAAACGTGAATTAAGATTAAAGTTAAGGTGTCATTGTGGGCCCTCACGCCTTTTAAAAAACTTTGTTAAACTTTGTGACATATTTACATTCTATGGAGGTCAGGCGCGAACGAACACCCCATAATTTTATTATACCATATTTCTTCAAACTGAAACATGATTATCAAAGCATACTTACGCAAATAGATATACAAAGTGTTTGTTAAGGTTTGTGCCATATTTCCATGGAGTACAGGCGCGAACGCAGACCCCACAATTTTATTATACCATCCCTATTTAAGTTGAAACATACGTATCAAAGTATTCTCATGTACATCTATATCAAAAACCCTTGTAAACCTTTTTTTTCATTTTTTATTTCCATACTTTGAGGGCCAGGCGCGAACGCAGACCCCACAATTTTTATGAACCACCGTTCTGCCAGATCAAACATGCCCATTCCTGATCCTCGATACATCTTCTATCATTATATATAATCGCTTTTTTAAAATAGTCAACCATATAGGCGCCTATTCGTGACCAGACACACACACACACACAGACGTTCAGCTTTATATATATATATATGCGTCAAAAAGAAAATCCGCATTTGACATTTTTAACTGCAAATTTAAGCTAAACTGAATGTATCTGTTTAAACAACTTATGCCTCATTTGAATCGCCTTTTATTCCTCTATAATTTTACGTGTGCATAATTTACTTTTAATTGAAGTATCTTAGTGGTCACGCCAATTAAAAAAAATAACTTCGAATTGAGAAGGAAAAATGAACTCCGCAGCAACAAATAAGCTTAAAACCAACTTAAAATATCCACCTTTTATGCAACAAAGCATCTCTAATCGTGATTGCTGTTGTTGTGCAGGTTATACCACTTAATATTTAGTCCATATGCATCGACTTTCTTTTAGTGATCGTCAGAAACGCATTAATCTCTACCTTTCTGGATTATCCAATCGTGAAGTCGGCCGCAGATTGAAATGTGATGAGAAAACAGTACGAATGACTGTGCAAAAGCACCAAAACATCGGGAGTGTTTGTGATTCCCCTAAATTTTGTCGTACTAGAGTTACTTCTTACAGGGAAGACAATGCTATCAAGATCTGTAGCCTCCGAAACAGATTTGAAACCGCTTCTCAAATCCAACAACAGTGTAATCTTGTTAAAAAGTGCTCTCTTTCTACAATTATGATCAGATTGAAGGAATTTAATTTGCGAGGCTGTGTTGCAAGACCTAAGCCAATGATTTCTGTAAAGAATAGAAAGTGCCGGCTGGACTTCGTCAGATGCGATGAAGATCATGACTGTATAGTCGAAAATGAATTTTATCGACAAAAACAAATTTAATAGGCTAGTTAATGATGGTCGGCAACACGTCCGTCAAAGGGAGGACGAAGAATTTAAACTTACGTGCACAGTTTCAATGCTGCAAAGTGGTGGAGGTTCAGTTTTTGTGTGGGATGGTATTAGTTCCAGTGGTCCAAGGCCTATATTTCGCTTGCAAGGTTGAATTAATTTGACCAAGAACATTAAAATGTTCACAGCATATTCTACCTTACTTTGACCGAAGTTTGGATGGTAATCCCATCTTCATGCAGGATAATGTTGCCATTCACACAGCTAGCAATGTCAAGAGGTTCCTTGAAAAGCATGATATTCCGTTTTTTGATTGGGCGGCACAATCTTCATACCTTAATCCTATCGAAAACGTATAACATTACCTCAAGCAACAGCTACTCAATGATAAAATAACAAATTTAGAAGAAATTTGAGCAAAAACAGAAGAGAAGTAGGTTACCCTCGCCGCAGACGAATTCAAGGAATGCCCAATAAATTGCAGGCGGTCAAATTGCAGTAGAGCTATGCTACTTAATATTAACTAATTCATTGTGTTCCTGTTGTATTTGTATTGCATTAATGTTCGAAATTTACAGTTAAATAAACAATTTTCCCTTTTGCGGAGTTCCTTTTTGCCTTCTCGATTTGAAGTTTATTTTTTAAATTGACGTGAACACTAGAATACTTCAATTAAAAGTTAAATATTAGCAGGTAAAATTATAGAGGAATAAAAAGCGGATCAAATGAGGTACAGTTTATTTAAACAGTTACATTAAATTTGGTTTATATTTGCGTTTTTTGAAAAATATCAAGTGCGAACTTTCTTTTTTGGCGCCTCTATATATATTGTGCTACATTTATTAAAATGTATAATGAATTATTTTATTGATTTTTAGCCGAGGGGAGATATATTTTCGGTATATTTTATTCACTGGACCATTTTTCGCGCCAAAAGGATTCAATTCACGTCTGCTCGGTCACATTTTGTAAACAAAACAGAAGAAAAAAGGGGAGGAGGAGGCCTGCGAACAGGGGGAGAAGGGAGAGACAGAGATACTGTGAACGAAAAGTGGAAAAGGAAAGAGAAAAGAAAGATAGAGAGAAATAAACCGTATATATAGAAAGAAACTGTGTAGAGAAAGAGAGAGATAGATCGTGTAAGAGAGAGGGGCCTGAAAAAAGTTGTCAGCAGGCAGTGGAGTCTCGCGCTTAAAAGCGATAAGACGTAAGTCACCGAAGGACGGGTTGGCGATGATCAGCGGTCAAAGTTAGAATATTGACTGAATAAAAGAATGAACCCAGCGAAAGAAGGAATCATGGAGCATTGAAACTTTTACTATAAATCAAGGGCTTCGAGGAGCTTCGGAAACGAATATTTGGAGCAATTAACACGCACGCGTGTAAAGAAACATAAATCATCCGAAGGACAAATATATGAAAATTAACCTGCGCGCGCGTAATCAAACATAAACAATTTACATGAAAGAAATATATATTAAAAAAAGGAGACGAAAGAAAGATCGCATTTCAAAGGACATTAAGTGAGTTTTTCAATCAAAACTTTCATTTCTCCAACATCTCTCTCTCACTCTACATCTTTTACACCTCAAATTAAAAAAACTAAAGTTCAAATTAAAAAAACACAACTTCAAATTAAAAAACACAACTTCAAATTAAAAAAACTAAACTTCAAATTAAAATACACAACTTCAAATTAAAAAAATCCAAGTTCAAATTAAATTAAAATTTTATTACATGATAGATAAACCATTTATTCTCCAACAGGGAGGTCCTCTTCCCTGAGACATCTAGCGTGATGGCGTTGAACCCGGTTACAGAATGCCTGAGACATGGCAGGAATTACCACTTGGTAGGCTCGGTCGATGGCGGTCTCCACAAGACGAAGACGGTGCTCCACTTTTGTGATATCTTCCGGTTGTGGCACATGTATAACGCTCGGTAGATCCCTCTTGATGACGGCTTTGATGGCTGACCAGGCCATTTCGATGGGGTTGAGAGCCGGGCTGTATGGAGGCAAGCGAATAAACTCCACTTCTGCAAAAGCTGCCTGGTCGTGTAGTTGTTCCACTCGGGAATGGCACGGGGCGTTGTCAATTACCAAGGCTACCTGTCCGGCATCATATCCCATTGCGAAGACAGAATTGAGTAGTTCTGCAACCCATTGGTTGACATCCGGGTGCTTGTAGGCGCCACGCCTGCGGGTGAAGTTGATGAGTCCCTGTTGACTAATACCAGCAACCATGTGAATATTTGGACCTTTCGAGCCTGGAACATGTAGCACCACTCTCTGGCCCCTCGCGGATCGTCCAACGGTCCGAGTACAAAATAAGTTCACGTTTGACTCATCCAAATACACCACATGTTTACCAGCTCCCAATGCGGCCATAACCCTTTCTACATAGATACGACCTTTTACCTTATTCTCCGGAGTGTTGACATTCTCGGCTTGCTTGTGAACCCGTTTTACAGTGAAGAGTCTACCATCGAGATGGTTATTTATGGTAGTAACGCTGATTGGGGGGTTGATTCCATGCATCTCCGAAATCTTCAAGGCCAACTCCTTGAGAGTGATGGTAGGATCTTCTCCGATTATATCAAGCATGTTGTTGACCATGTCCGGATTCACTTTCCCATGTCGCCTTCCACCCCGCGGCTTATCCTCCACGTCTTGCCCCTTGGCCTGTTTATTCACCCAGGCGTACGCGGTGTTCCTATTTATCCCACAGTTCTCTGCGACAGTTGTCCAGTCCCTGCTATTTCGAGCGGCTTCCAGAATCCGACGCTTAGGAGAATTTCGATTGCGTTTGTACTGACCACGTACTGTGCCTCTCTTGACTCCTCTACTTGATCGCACAACTACCGGAGATCCATTGTTATTTTCCATATTTTAAATTATTGTAATGTTAATTGTTAGAAACTTTTCTTTTTTTATTGTTGCGAGCAACTACAAGTAATAGTGGGTAATTTGCATAAGTGATGTTATGCAAATTACCTTACAAAGTTTGAGTATGAATAATTCTAACATAATGTCACGTGCTTTTAAATTGAACTTGGGTTTATTTAATTTGATGTTGTCTTTTTTTAATTTGAAGTTATGTTTTTTAATTTGAAGTTTAGTTTTTTTAATTTGAAGTTGTGTTTTTTAATTTGAAGTTGTGCTTTTTTAATTTGAGGTGTAAAAGGTGTAGAACCTGTATCTAATTGAGCAGACGATTTCTTGTTTTATGTGAACATTGACTGTTAATATTTCTCTCTCGGTAGAATCTAATTCATTAAATCATTTCATTTAGTTAGGCATATTTAATTTTCTTTTCTTGAATTGAATTTTATTTTATTTTTTATATAAATAAAAGTTTGTTAATTTTTCGATGATATTTGTCCTCGTTATTTCTTATGTGATTTCGTTGTTGTCTTCGGGGCGGTTGTCCCATTCCCATAACAACGCATTATCAAGGAAACTGGGAAACTTTACTTTTTTTATATATTTCGTTACGTCACCCATCTCTACCGTCCCCAGTAGGACTGGGATACGTCGTAACAAATTGGGAGGGCTCGCGTCGAAATATACGCTCCCTCAAGACACCCTGGACAGTCGAACACATTTGAGGTAGCGAGAACTAGTTAGCTCAACATGTCGGGAAGAATTCCTAGATTCCCCTACTTTTGAAGAATTATGCAAATTTAGAAAAGACAGCATCTTAGCAATAGGTAGACATTATGAACAGACGTGAGGCCAGGTATGAGAAGATGATTGTTAGTTAGGATAGTAACAGAACATCTCGTCGACAATTTCTTAGTCGACGAAGCAGTAAGCAAGAGTTATCTGTGCTATTTAATGAAACGTGCATATATATATATATATATATATATATATATATATATATATATATATATATATATATTTGATCTGGCATAATGATGATTCATTAAAATTATGGGGTCTGCGTATGCACCTGGTCCACAAAGTATGAAAATAAAACGTTTTTAAAAATACCTTTACAAGTGTTTTTTTATATAGATGTACATAATAATATTTTGATAAGTATGTTTTAACTTAAATAGGGATGGTATAATAAAATTGTGTGGTCTGCGTTCGCGCCTGGCCTCAATAGAATGGAAATAGGCACCCACTTTAATAAAGACTTTTCATATCTATCTGCGTAAGTATACTTTGATAATTATGTTTCAGTTTGAAGAAATATGGTATAATAAAATTATGGGGTGTTCGTTTGCGCCTGACCTCCATAGAATGGAAATATGTCACAAAGTTTAACGAGGTTTTTTAATATAGATCCACAGAATATTGTGATAAATGTTTCAGTGTGAACAGGTATGGTATAATAAATTATGAGGTTTATCTATTTTATTTTTACTTTCATCATATTTTGCTTTGGTTTTGATACCCCCAAATTCGAAGCTATCTCTTTACAACCCTTCCTTTTCATAACCTATCATACTTTCATAAATCAGAGTCCATTTTCTGTAGGCTGTTTTTGAGCCCAGTCAACGGGTTTTTTGCTAGTATATATATATATATATATATATATATATATATATATATATATATATATATATATATATATATATATATATATATATTCCAGATTTAAAATATCCAAAAGTAAAAAGCATTGCATTTCAACGAGGTTGCTGATAATGTTCAATTAAAAAGAGCAAGATATTATTTTATTCAATTTAAGCAAATGAAATTATCAGTCTTAAAAGACATCGTCGGACGACAAGAATCTTGTAGTCTTATTCGGGGCCAGCCATTTAATGAAACTGGAAACCAAATATAGAAAAAGTAGAAATTAGAAAGAAGACAAAAGATTAAAGGAAGAAAGGAAAAGTATTAGAGACCAATTCTTAAAACCAAACCTCCAGAAATGCTTGATTTTTAGAGATAAAACGCAATTTCAATCAATTATAATGAAAGTGTCTTTCGTTACTTAAATTATGTCACGTGTTATATGCGTTTGAAAGGACAGAATAAGCCAAGAACAATCCAAATACGAGAGAGGAATTTGCAATTGTTCGTCTGTCATTATGAAAATGTGCTAAATTTCATTAAAGATAATCTTGGTTATATTTATTTATAAGAACTTGGTTTTAATAAAAAATAAGATTTTAAAATTCAGTTCTTATTTTTTATTAAAACCAAGTTCTTATAAACAAATATAACCAAGATTATCTTCAATCTCTTAAAGAGATGCTAAAATTTTATGTTTTATATAATAATAAGTTAATCTACTATGTCAATGTATGGTATTAGTATGAATTTAAATAAAATAACATGGTCAATATTCGAACAAAAATAATGATATAATACATTTAATATATATATATATATATGAGCAAACATTTAATTTCTTATTTTATATATATATATGTATATATATATATATATATATATATAAAGCTGTATGTCAGTGTGTGTGTGTGTGTGTGTTTGGTAACGAATAGGATCCTATATGGTTGACTATTTTAAAAAACTTATTACATATAATGATAGAAGATTATCGAGACACAGGAATGGGTATGTTTGATCTGGAAGAACGGTGGTTCATTAAAATTGTGGGGTCTTCGTTCGCGCCTGGTCCACAAAGTATGGAAATAAAAAAGTTAAAAATTAAAAAAAACGTTTACAACTGTTTTTGATATAGATGTACATAAGAATATCTGCAGAAGTATACTTTGATAATTATGTTTCAGTTTGAAGAAATATGGTATAATAAAATTATCGGGTGTTCGTTCGCGCCTGACCTCCATAGAATGGAAATATGTCAGAAAGTTTAACAAGGTTTTTTAATATAGATCCACAGAATATTGTGATAAGTGTTTCAGTGTGAACAGGTATGGTATAATAAATTATGAGGTTTATCTATTTTTTTTTTTTTTACTTTCATAACCTATCATACTTTAATAATTCAGAGTTCATTTTCTGTAGGCTGTTTTTGAACCCAGTCAACGACCGGTACTTTTGCTAATATATATATATATATATATATATATATATATATATATATATATATATATATATATTCGCAATAAAATAATAAAATACTATTACAAAAGTCACATCAACCCTTAATTTACCTAATATACACTAGTTCATTTAGATTTAAAGATAGACAGCGAGTATGCACGTGCGCAGATAACACCACTCTCCTTTCTTTTGCTGTCTACAACCTGTCTCCAACCTGACTTCTTAAACCCCAACCCTACCTATCTTATTCTCTCCCCCCAACACAGACAAAAATCCACACCCACTTAATCTTATTTTACACACAGCTGCACCTCACCTCTGTTTAATTTTTCCTTATAGCGTTTTTACTGTAAGATGACATTTGATTTTTTTTATTACTGACTTCGCTTTCATATAAGCGTGATTGCCTGAAGAGGTCACTAGTTACAAAATACTAGAGTCCAAAATATGCTCATGACTGTGTAGCAACACATTACTGTTTATGAAAAAAAAAACAAATTGATAATCTACCTTGCTCTATTTCGGTATTTAGCACTCTTATATAAACTTCATTATATTTCACTGGTTACCTTACCTTTGGAAAATAAAAACCTCAAATTATATATATATATATATATATATATATATGTATGTGTGTGTGTGTGTGTGTGTGTGTGTGTGTGTGTGTGTGTGTGTGTGTGTGTGTGTGTGTGTGTTAAAAGAAAAAAATGAGTCGGAAAGCGCCTTCAACTTACAAATGAGAATAATATTGTAAAAAGCGAACACCAGAGGGCATACGTGTCCTCCGTGGCTGATGATTAAACATTTCCTTTTAATCGTCTTTTTACAATTTATTTGATTGGGTGTTGACAAACTATACAGAAAATTGATTAATCCTTTTAATTATCTAATTTGATAGACATTTCATCAATTCGTGATTACATCGGTTTAGGTGTTCTATAATCATTGATTATCAGATAAAATACTTCTCCCTCTCCACCATCGCCATCATCACCATCATCACCATCACAAACTTGATTTTACACTTATTTTCTCAGAAAACACGTCACGATTAAAGATTACATTTACTTAGTAATACCAAATTAAGATAAAAGATTTTTTACTTTCAGATTATTATTATTTTGTGCAACTTGTACCCCAATCTTATATTCATGATTTTCCAATCTTTATTGGTTTTTATTGATTTCTTTTAGTCGTTAATCGCATACATAATACAAGCAGCAATTTTATTTTCATTTTACATACTAGTGAAAAAGTTGTGATTCCAGACAGTTTATGGATTCAAGTGCAAATTACACACTATCAATAGAATGCAAGACCGGAAAATTGTCCAAGGTCCTGGACATGTTTTAAAATGATACGGACACAATCTCAGCCACTTCTCTTTCAATAGCACCTACCATATGAGCACCAACATTGTGCCCTCTTTTGAAATTTTATAGCTCTGTCATTTGTTTTTTTTGTTTTTTTTACAAATATACACTTTATGAAATTAATAAAAAAAATGAAATCAATTAATTCAAGACAACAATAACAAAGTTGAAAATACGAAACTAATGTAATATTAATACATTATTATAATCACAGCAACTGATAGTAAAATATACTTTTATAGCAACCATCTTGAGTTTCAAATCTAATGAATATTCTGTTACGTTTTTTAGGATATGCGATGGGCGTTCCAAAAGTAATGCCTCCTGTTTTTTATTCCACCCTTATTGATCAGAGGAGATTACAAATTGCAGTTTTATGATTACTCAACGTATGCATTCATGCATCTGAAAGTTTCATCTCTTGGTTGTAGATATTGATGGTGTTAGACTCTAACTAAAGAAACCTTGTCATGAACGTGCGTCAGAAGCAGAGATGCGTTATTGAATTCCTGCCAAAAGTGTATTGAGAACGGTGGTCACTATTTAGAAAAATAATATCTAGGCGATAAAAGGACGCTCGTTTTAATAGTATCAACTCCGTCTTCGTACCTCTTCAACTTTTTGAGTTAAAAATGGGAAGTTTTATTTTTGGAACGACACTAGTATTATCATCCTAAATTTTCGTCTACGCCACCATAGTTCAGTCATACTTTATTCCACCGTTTACTCCTTTTTGCTAGATATTACTAAATAATATTAAGTATATTCCTCACATAACGCCTGTTTGTTTGTTTTGTTTTTGTTTTTGTTTTGTTTTTTTTCTGTAAAGTTGTCATTCCTGTAGATAAAGATTGGATATTTTGTGTTGTCGCTGCTGTTTATTAGTTATTCTCTGAATTCTTCCGGGAAATATTATCACTTTTATGTACGGCAATTCATATCTTTAATATTGCAGAGACGCATCATCTTTAGATAACTAAAATCTGTGATATATAGCAACTAAGTTATCGTGTCGTGAGGTATTTTTCTACAGTATCCATTCAGTTAATTAGTAGACGTGTGACCTAATAATTAACCGTACCCATTCAGTTAATTAGTAGATGTGTGACGTAATAATTAACCGTAACGATTCAGTTAATTAGTAGATGTGTGACGTAATAATCAACCGTATCCATTCAGTTAATTAGTAGATGTATGACGTAATAATTAACCTATCCATTCAGTTAATTAGTAGATGTGTGACGTAATTATCAACCGTACACATGCAGTTAATTAGTAGATGTGTGACGTAATAATCAACCGTATCCATTCAGTTAATTAGTAGATGTGTGACGTAATAATCAACCGTATCCATTCAGTTAATTAGTAGATGTGTGACGTAATAATCAACCGTACCCATTCAGTTAATTAGTAGATGTGTGACGTAATAATCAACCGTACCCAATCAGTTAATTTGTAGATGTGTGACGTAATAATTAACCGTATCCATTCAGTTAATTAGTAGATGTGTGACGTAATAATCAACCGTACCCATTCAGTTAATTAGTAGATGTGTGACGTAATAATACACCATCGTTTACTCCTTCTTTAGTTTTTCCGTCTTTGAAGACATTATGAAGTTCACTAAGGAAATATATTGTTCTTGCTCTAGGACACAGAATCAAATTAGATGTTAGATTATGCAAAAAATACAATGAATCAGAATGGTTTACAATGACATTTTCGACGAGATTTTGTTGAAAATGCTCGTAGACGTTTCCTATTAACTTTTTTAGAATCAGATTGAAATTAAGCAAATGTTGAAAAAGAAAACAATATGAAAAGCAGCAGAATAAACCAATAAAAGAAAAACAGGAAATAATAGAGTAAAAAAGAATGCTATTCGAACCAGAAAGACGATGGCGTAGTTTGAGAATGAGATTGAAAAAAAAACGATCCAAAAAAAAGAAAACAACGAGTTCTAGCTCTGTAGGCAAATTCCTTTTTTAATCCTATAAATGATGAGGAATATTCATCGCATTTTGAAATAATAGTCTCAAATCTGGTAGATTAAACGATCCCAATCAACTCAATCAACTGCAGAGACCGTATAGCAGGAAATCTAATGAATCAGAGGATTGTGATACAATATTACTAATTCAAATAACCCGTGATGCTGCTGAATACTTTCATAAACATACAACCAAAAATTCACTTCCTATAAGAAAATACGTATTAAATTTTCCGACAAAGGTAAGTTTACTCGTCTGGTTATGGCAAGCATAGACAGATTATTTTAACAGAAAAAACTTAAAAGATGTGTTCACATTGACTATTGTTTTAATTCTGGTGTATACTGTTGTTTCTGCAAAATCAAGTAACCCTTATGAAATAATATAGAATAATGTATCTTTTGTTTAAATAGTGGTCATTTGGAAATAGTTCCTATCAGAACAAAGTATTTTACTGAAGGAAAGAAATCCAATTTCATTTATTTCTTCTTTACGTCATTCTATAACGATCCATATACGCAATAATCTCGCTAGATCACCGAAGTTAAGAAACTTTGAGCCTGGTCAATACCAGATGGGTGACCAATTTGGGAATTCTAGGCGCTGTATGTAGGAGAATGTCCACACCTCCCTACTGTAGTTGCAAAAACCTAACGTCGTAATCTCCCCTCGTCGGGGATATACATGCGACTGGGAATCGCTTGTGAATTTCATACTCACGTGGAACTTTCTCCTTTAAAGAAAGCCGATTAAACCCATATATGGGGTTATTGCCGTTTCTATTTTTCCATGAAAAAGAAGTGACGAACCAGGATGAAGTATTGATTTGGTAGAAAAAAAAAGCAATTGATGCCAAATAAATCGTAAAGAAGCTGAATTAATTTAAAATATTTGATAATACATTAATACAGAGAGCAAGTAACTTGTATGAATCAACATGTTCAATTATGCTTGATAGTATTGGTTCGTCCGATTCATTTCAGAATCCTATACTCAAAAGAGAAACCACGGAAAAGTTATCAACATAGAGAGTGAAAGCTTTGTTTATTAATACAGCAGGACTCGAACACGACAAAACATGTTTTCTGCTCGCGCCATAAACAAATTTTAACAAGATAACACAATTTGGAAAGAGGCATTTAGAAGCTCCGAGAGTGACCATTCAGTGAATTACCCAACGTATTATCTTGTTGGGTAAAATTTTTACTGGGTGTCTTAGTTACTAGTACAAAGATGTAACTAGAGGTGATATCCATCTGCCTTTAGCAACAATCTGATAGACCCTGAACTGGCATCTAAGCTTCAGCCTCTGTCCCATCGACGAAACGTTGCATCCCTCTGCTTGTTCTACAAGTATTTTAATGGTAAATGCTCTGACGAACTGCAGACACTTGTGCCCCCACGACGCAGACACCCTCGACAAACCCGACAGGCAGCTAAATCCCACCCCCACACAGTAGAGATCCCTAGATGTAAAAGATCTTTCTACTCCAGTGGAATTATTTACTCGCTAATAAAAACTTACGAAATAATTAAATATTCTTTCATGGACCATTGACAGTGAACGCCGGACAGCAACAATAACAGTTGAAAAGGCAACCAGTGTCCACCAGTAAACGCAAGTAACAGCCTTAAAACAGCACTACAATTCCCAACAATGCCTCACAGTTAAAGACAGAGAACTTCAACGAATGCCGACACTAATCATGCTTGCCACTAACTGACAATACCCGCAAGTAATCGCCCAAAACCAACACTTAACGTCACTAAACAGTGACAGTCAGTGATTCCACTACCTGCTACTGATAGACAATACCCGACAGTAAAATCTAGATAATTTTACTTTGGCCATAGCCGCCATGGCTCGCTATTTTACAGGACTGACAAACGTAACTTAATTTGTTTTCGTGGGAAAAGAGCTTTCCTGAATCTGTTATAGCTTTGTGTTATTCGTCTACCGGCAAACGCTGGTACACGAGTCACGCTAGTTTATATATATATATATATATATATATATATATATATATATATATATATATATATATATATATATATATATATTAAATTGAACTTGAATTAAATTTTAAAAGTATTACAGTTCAAATATGTTTAAAACAGAAACATTCATTTCGAACGCAACCCTGTCTTATCAAAGAACATATGACGGGCCTTTCTGCTAGATTAGTAATAAAGCTTCTCAAATGCACCTGTGATGTTAGGCTGTACAAGGTGTTAACTTTGGTCAAAATTGTCTGTTCCTTCTAAAATCAAATTTTATATATAAACACTTATTGAGGCCATCCTGATACAAAACCTGTCTACGAACTCTGCCAGATACATAGAATACATTTGTGAGAAATTTCATAAAAATCGGCCCAGCTGTTACGGAGTCTATAGGAAACTTTCTCTATCACACACACAAAGTTCCTTTTTTATAGTAGTGAAGAGAGAGATAATGTAACTGACTTTAGTAACAAAAGTGAATGAGCGCAAACTTTTGGATTCAGGAGATAATGTATAGGAGACCCCTAGTTTCTTTCATATTTAATTAGGTTGTATTAATCTTTAAATGCTATTACTTGTATATGTGTGTGCTTTTTAGCGTACATTTTAGAGAGAGAGAGAGATGAGAAGAAAATGTAGAAAGAAAATAGAAGGATGAATGAATAGAATTTACGAATACCATAAAATCTGAAACAGTTGTTTGAAATGATGAATTACGCCCGCCTGACGTAGAAAACTATAATCAGTGAGGCAAGAGATGAAATGTCACAACAGATGGGTGCGGGTCTCTGTACACAATACGCAAGCATAATGAACACAGTATCTAATGTACTAGCGTAAATACAAACCATGGAGAAGCATCAAGTGTTGAAATCCGAAATTGAGTTAAACCTTTCATTACTTTCCAAAGACATTATCTGACTCGAACAAAATAAATTTAAAGTCGGCCAACAATAATAATCAGAAATCTGTGTGTAGTCAAATAAATATGGTTTAACTCATTTACATATTTTTAATTGTATTCTTCATCTTTATTGCATCACACTAAGATGAGACTGATTAAGGATTACGATACAAAAGACGACCTCGGTATGCCAAGTCAGAATCCAGTTTGTTCCACAAACAGACTTTCACTTAGTATATTGTCAACCTTCACCTTGTTCATCGTGTAAATATGTGATTTCTTTTAGAAAGAACAGTGACTGGGAAATAATATCGGGAAAACCAATGCCAACAATAGAATTATCTGATTGATAAGATATGAATGAATCAATCGTTTCACTTGAGACAATCTTATTTCCTAGCCGTCTTCAGTAACCTCAGCGAATGTAGTGGAACAATTTAGATGCAGGTGTGTAAAATAAGGTTAAAAATGGAGAATTCCACGTCAGCTTCATTAAGTAAGAAAATGAAATTTTCCATTAGATCTTGACTTAGAAGTTAAGCTGACGTGTAAAGGTAGCTGCGTAAAGGGAAAATGTACCTGGCAAAAAAACTATAGCGACCCGTTCAATGGGAAATTAGGCATCAACGTTTACGGATGCGCTTGTCGAATCTTCCTCCGCCCTACCTTATTAAAAGATTAACATTTTTTTAATTAAATAATCACCACTTATCAAGACCCAACAACCATTCAAGGATAATCGTTAATGAGTTTGTCAGTTGTACAACGTGACAACAAGGGATTATTCATGACAATTGTTAAAATTAGATAGAATTCGATTAACTAAGAGGTCGGTTCAACAAAAAATTGTTTACATTGGACTTGAAAACGGCTGCGCTGTAGCAACCTTGGAAGAGTCCGTGCGGCATTGTGATCTATGTAGGTGTAGTTCTAAGAAAGAAACTCTACTCATGGAAATTACATTTAGTTTTAGTTATACGGATGAAGAAAATGAAATTATTGAAAGTGGTTTTACTTGGACGAGTTTTTGTTGTGTTTTTACATGGGTAATAACCATAGGTTAATTCTCAGTTGAGCATTTATCATGAAAACAGCGAATGGGCGGAGAGACTAGCAAGTTATCTTCTATGAGAAAAGGGCAGTAATGAAAAGAAACACACAGCTCCCACTGGATGTCAGTTTGGCATTCCAGCAAGGCGGAAAATCTAGTTCGTAACGACACCTCCCCAGTTGTGGAAACAGGAATATATTTTAAGACGTATTTGACTTTTATACAAATAGAGGATTGCGTTAAATTTGGGATACATTAGGGAGGGAGCTGTAGAATGATCCAATCATGTTACAGCGACAGCAGCGACAGATTGTAGGTAAGTTTTTCCGTTAGATATTTCAGCGGCAATCGCTAATAATTGTGCTCCCAAAACAAATATGACAGAAATGGATACAGTTAATGCAAATACAGAACGGAAACTACATGGGGGGGGTAGATAATGCCGAATCTGGTAATTTTTATAAAAGTTTTATGATTAAAGTTCTTTATACCTTCAAATATTTATTCATGGTGTTTATTTAATTGTTTTGTAGAGGAAACCTTGCAGTTTTTGCGTTTGTCTTTGCAGGGCGTGGTTGAAGTTTGCAAAGATAAAGAGAAAACAATAACATTAATGCATAGTGAATTTGAAGTCAAGAAGCCGGTATCACAGGCAGTTTGAAAAGAAGTGGAAAGATTTACAGTAACATGCAGATGTAAAAACAGGAAGGTAGAGTAAGTACTCTTACTTGTTTGTTTGATACCGGTCAAAATTTCAGAATTTATTTTTAAACTCCTTACAACGGATACTGCTATTGTTTCGAATACTTACAGATGAACAACGAGGGAGAATTTTAAGTTTAACTTACTTAAGATGGAAAAAAACGAAGAGAAGCATACTTTGAGTGTTTACGTTTGGTGAATGCAATTAATATTAAACATATAAAAATTAAAATTTAGTACAACATACTAGTGCGAGATTATTTCTCTCGGGAAAGACAATAATATTTTAAATTGTAATTGCGTAATGCTGAGTTTATATTCTGGCCAAGCATCGCTAATAAACAATAGTAGAAAAGAGAAATACAAGATGACTGTATGTGTTATGGAGGGCAAGGTACGAATGAACTCAAAATCCGGGCCAACAAAAATGAAACCCGGGAATTGGATGGCCTGGTCCTATGACGCAAGTCGTTTTATGGGTCAGGCCGTTGTATGGAGCAAGGTTCGAATGAACTTTAATCCTGGCTGACAAAAATGAAACCCGGGAATGGGATAATCTGGAGATGACGTAATTCGGTCGCAGGTAAGACCAAAAACAAACGACGGGCTGGTCAAAATATGGGTCAATGACGTCAATTGGTTTATGGGTTACCAGGTCGAAAGTCCATAAAAGTAAGATGGTAAACAAAAACAAGGCAAAGACGCGGAGACGGGGAACGAGAGACAGACGACGGGGAACTGCCTGTCGCATTCGCAACCTCCACCGCTGTATTGTGTATATATGAATGTTTACTAAATAAACCAAGTTGTTTTATAACAAAGTGTCTCGTTATTCATTGATAAATGAAATCAGCTGTCATTCCAATCACTAGACGATTTACAACAAACATATATGTATAAATGTCAAACACACTATCTCTCAGTCTATCTATCGAAATATTCAAAAATCTCTTAGTTTAATTACAGGCTGGTGCTCCTATAAAAGTGTGTACCCTGTCTTTAGATATCTCACTAAGACTCTTCCTAAACGAACAACAACAATACAGAATATACGTCATCTTAATACCACCAGTATATAACATAAGGAATGCTGGGATACGATGAAAATATCTCAATAATATTTTGGAGTTTTGTTTTTTCATAATTAGTTGTTCCTATTTTCTTGACTCCTCGCGAATGTAGAATTAAACAGGAGGTCGCTTTTTAAGTAAAGGAAAATAAAGCTCTTCAGCTGAAGGACTCTGGATTGCGATAAAAATTAAAATTGTCTCAGTCAATATAGATCTCTAGCACTGACCGATAACCAAAATGATTTCGTGTAGTAACAAAACATATACAAAGCTAGGATCCCAAACAAAAAGACAAGAACGGTAAGTATACGTACCAAGGCGTAAGAGTATTTTATAATTTCTCATAAAGAGAACGGGTTGATGAAATACTTCGTCCCGAGATAAATTCAAAAGAAACGATATATGTACGCAAGAAACAGTGTATTAAAGCCTTTAAATACCTAGAAAACGAAAATGGATATCTGATAAGATTGAAGAGAAAGGAGATGATTGCCTGAAAAATGAGACATCGCAGATGAAAAACCCCAGATACATGTAGAATTGAAATTGGTCTAGATGTGATTGAATGACAAACAGGAATCCCAAATGTCAGATATTTCGCAAGCCAATCCTTTTTGGGATAGCTTGCGCCATCAATACCTGCCAGGCATGTGAAGAAAAATGGCATTTTCATCGTTTATTAACCCGAGATGAAGTATTTTCATGTGTATTATCCACCTTGTAACCAACCCCATTAAAATTCCGGTCATATTTTTTGGAAAGCGTATATGCCAATTTCATGCTATGTGTGATCGTCAAGTTTCGGGATTTATCATACTATACGATGTTATGGAACATTTCTTTTAAATGTCGAGGGGTCTTATATATATATATATATATATATATATATATATATATATATATATATATATATATATATATATATATATATATATGGATAAATAGATAGATATGTAGATAGATAGATAGATAGATAGATAAATAGATAGATATTTGGGCAGCATTTTTCTTCTTATGCACGTTTCATTGACCAGTCCGTTTGTTTGGGTTTTTTTTTATCATTTGGTGGGTCAATGTTCGAACGTTCTGTTCGTGTAAAAAGAAATTTGTCATAGTCGGATACGCTTTTGACTTCCATGAGTCGTCTTCAGGCGAGTGATGCATTTATAAACATTCGAACATTGGCCCGCCAAATGGAAAAAAAACATATCGCTAGAGAAGCAAACAGGAAATCCCTTCTGTGCAATGAAATACACACTCATATATATATATATATATATATATATATATATATATATATATATATATACACACACACACACACACACACACATATATATATATATATATATATATATATATATATATATATATATATATATATATATATATAAAGCTGGATGTCAGTGTGTGTGTGCCTGGTCACGAATAGGCTCCTATATGGTTAACTATTTTTAAAAAACTGTTACATATAATGATAGCAAATGTATCGAGACACAGGAATGGGTATGTTTGATCTGGAAGAACGGTGGTTCATTAAAATTGTTAGGTCTGTGTTCGCGCCTGGTCCACAAAGTATGGAAATAAAAAATTAAAAAAACGTTACCAAGTGTTTTTGATATAGATGTACATAATAATACTTTGATAAGTATGTTTTAACTTAAATAGATATGGTATAATATAATTGTGTGGTCTGCGTTCGTGCCTAGCCTCCATAGAATGGAAATAGGCACAAACATTAATAAAGACTTTTCATATCTATATACGTAAGTATACTTTGATAATTATGTTTCAGTTTGAAGAAATATGGTATAATAAATTTATGGGGTGTTCGTTCGCACCTGACCTCCATAGAATCGAAATATGTCACAAAGTTTAACAAGGTTTTTTAATATAAGTGTTTCAGTGTGAACCGGTATGGTATAATAAATTATGGGGTTTATCTAATTGTTACTTTCATCATATTTTGCTTTGGTTTTGATGCCCCCAAATTCGAAGCTATCTCTTTACAACCCTTCCTTTTCATAACCTATCATACTTTCATAAATCAGAGTCCATTTTCTGTAGGCTGTTTTAGAACCCGGTCAACGACGGGTACTTTTGCCAGTATATATATATATATATATATATATATATATATATATATATATATATATATATATATATATATATATATGATAAGCGTTCCATAAATAATGCATCATATTTATTTATTCCGCTCAAATAGATCAAAGTGGTGCGCAAATTGTATTGCTATGATAACTAAGTTGGTGCAGTCATGACCTGATTGTGTAATCACTAAGACTATCACAAGAGCATATTATTTTCCTTTTTTTGACTCTCAGGTATATATCCATTGATATCTTTGTTTTTATGTACAGTGATGTGGTTCTCGGTTGATTAATTGTGTCTAACTGCGTCGGATATATACTCGAGAGTAAAAGCAATGAAAAGAACATGCTGTTGTCACAGCCTTAGTTATCACGCTGCTGCCGATATTGACGGTGTAAACCTCTAAGACAGAAACTTCTGTCTTTGACGTGCATCAGAAGCAGAGATGCGTTATTAAATTCCTGGCAAAAGTGCATTGAGAATGATAACGACTATGTAGAAAAATACATTCTGGGGCACACAACGTCACTCGATTTAATGGTAGCATTCTTCGTAGTTCTTCAATTTTTTAGTTAAAAAAATAACATGCTTTACTTTTGGAACTACCCTTGTATAACAAAACGTGCTCCGAACGCCAATGAACAGCTATTGTTCATCGCTGGCAAAAGTGCATTGCGAATAATGGTGACTACATAGAAAAAACTGTCGAACAAAGTTCGCTCCTTTTAATGGTACTATTCTCGTTTTCTTAGGTCTTCAACTTTTTGAGTAAAAATAAGAGACTTTACTTTTGGAATGACTCTCGTAAATGTCATAAATCTTTTGCAATGTCAGCAGGCACGCGTATCTGGTAGATTTCAGTGAGATGATCTGGCTAATACAGTGTCAGTTCGGAGTTTCTGTCTATAACAGTATGATGCAGCAACTAAGATTGACAATGAGAATAGTGCATTACAGATCTCCATTGAGACATTTGAAGAATGTCACGATTTATGTATATATATATATATATATATATATATATATATATATCCACACAAACGCATACACATATATATATGTATTCACACAAACGCATACACACACTCAAATACATACACAAACACACACACATATACAAACACATATGATGATTGCAGCATCTTCACAGATGTTTGCCGTATTAACTCTCATCTCATGTGTCCTCAGTTGACTTTGAAGGCCTGCAGTTGACGATGACAGGGACGATGCCATACATCACACACCAAGTTCAATTTTTTAACGGAGTTAATTAGATCCGGATGAGGAATATTGCCTTCGTGCATAACCATGTGTCTTCTTAGTCCAGATGTAGAGCTACATACCTTACTGTATATTACACACACTGTGCTGTGGAAAACTGAATGACGATAGTCTGTTATTGTGAGATTTCAGGTGGCTCACATACCCTGGTTTTTAAAGGAGAACACGACCACGCGTTTCACAGATCCAATTTACATGGTTGCCTGACAAAAATTCCAGATCTCCCCTCCGAAGTGCCTTTTTCAGTTTTGCACGCTCTGAAGAGAACCACAGCCATTTTTTACCAATTTCCGGCAAGCGCCACGATCAACTGCAGTTTCTTCCCAGGGGTACCTATCAATATCTGTACCCCTCAAAATTTTTTTTTAGTTTTGAGGTCATCCTTGTAGCGCTTTCTGGGCTTATGTTGTGGGCGTTTATTACTCGCCAGTTCTCCACAGAAGAGTCACTTCGAGAGGCTATCATCACCCATACGTACAATGTGACCTACCCAGCTCAATTGCGCAGTGGTAACCATTTGCTACTTGATATTCAAATTTTTTCTCAGACAATGAAGATGGAAATGTTCTAAAACCGTATCATTAATCGAGATGTTTGGCTCAATGTATTCCCCTCACCTTAGTTTTCTTCAAGCTAATTTTAAGCCCGAATGCATCACACGATCGTGAAAAATGGTCCATAATCACCTTCATGTAATTCTCAGTGTGAGCGAGAACGTCTCCATCATAAAAACGTTCCCTGATCAGATCTTGGAACACTTTTGATTTTGCATTGAATCTCTGAAGGTTAAAACCTTTCTAGATGTCCTGAAGTGTAACAGGGCACCTACGTCACAACTTGAGAATGTATATCTCAACAGAATCGCAAAATAGATAGAAAAAAGAGTTGGAGCAGGAATATTTCTTTGCTTGACACCATTGTCAATAGATATTTCATCTGAGAGCTCACCATTGAATGCAGCTCTCGCTTTCATATCCCGATGCAATTCCCTAGACATATACACAAATGTCGGCGGACGTCCAAGCCTACCAAGCACGCTCCACAAAGCATCTCTATTTACTGTGTCGAACGCTTTTGTCAGATCCACAAACACCTGATACAAGGACACCAGATACAAGGACACTCGTTGGTCAATACATTTCTCTTGTACCTGGCGAGTGGAAAATATCATATCAGCACAGCCTGTTCCTGGTCTAAAGCCACACTGACTTTCAGACAACACCAATGGGCAGATTTCCTCCTGCAATCGGTTTGATAAAACCCGTGCAAGAACTTTACCAACAGACTCCAGAAGAGTAATGCCAGGGTTTTTGTCACAGACCGATTTTTCATCTTTTATTCTTGTATCAAGACATCAGAATTCCATTGATCCAGTCTTGTCGAATGGTTTCACCCCAGTTCTGTAAAATGAGGTCCAAAGTCGCTCGATGTATGTATGTATGTATGTATGTATGTATGTGCATGCATGTGTATGTGTATGCATGTATGTGTACTGGTGCTTTTCCAGTTTTGATTTGTGTTACAGCCGTATCCACTTCCCCCATTGTTGGAATGTTATCCATTGAGTGCTTTATCTCTAATTGGGGCAAATCTTCTGTTATGGGGTTAAATGGTAATAAACGAAAGAACACAGGAGTTGTAGGAACGAAACATGTATTCACATATATTACAGGCAAAGTCGAGTTGAGAATACCATTACTCAACGGTAGGACGTTTGCACACGTCCAGCTTGGTCGCGTGCCAATCTCAGACTGTCGGGCACCGGTCTTGTTACCGGAAGTGACGTCACTAGACGAAGTGGCGTCATGAGATAGTCTATTACTCCCATGGAGAGGCGTCTCCATCTTCAATCACAGCCTCATCAACAACCGATGGATTATGAAAGGGTCCTTGATGGGGGACATATTATATTTTGGCTTCAAAGAAATTAACGAGGACGAAGAGGGGCCAAATACCTGATAAAAAAGTCCAAACATTGTTTTTTAATCTTTTCTGTCAGACGCAGTTTTTTATCTGCTTTAGTTCTTTCTGCAGAATAGTCGTGTTTCTTTTGTGGTCCCTTATAACAGATGTATTCATTCCTTGATGAAGGTATTTCTCATAAAGACGGTGTTTTCCTTAGAGCAGGTTACCGATTTCCTGATAATGTTTATTGAACCAATCTTTTTTTTTTAATCCTAACACATCTGAACTAGCCAAATATACTTGTTCTTTGTAATTTTTCTTACGATCCATCAAAAACAAAACCGTCCAATCTCTCCTTCACAAGTTTTAGTGACTCTAGATTCTTTAGCTTGTAAATATCAATGCGTTTAGAAACTTGAACTCCTGTGATGCGTACCTTCTTGCGCAGCTTGAATTTTCCTCGAACCAATCTATGATCCAACTAACACTCAGCACTATGCATAACTCGAACATTGGAGGTATCTCTAAGATCACGTTTGCAAGTGACAATAAAATCAATTAGATGACCTTGCTTGGATCTGGGATGCATCCAAGCAGTTTTTGTGCTTATCTTTCTGATAGAAGAAATTATTGCAGGGTATTAATAACGGCTTAGAACAAAATTCCAGCAATCGTAACCCACCGCTGTTAATTTTGCCAATCCCGTGATACCTCAGAGCATCCCATGACCACCAGTCCTTCCCAACACGAGCAATGAAGCTACCTATAATTATGAGCTTTTCATTGTTAGGTACCGATAATATTGCCTCACTGAGTGCTCTGTAGAAAATCAGGATAACTTCTTCGTTCGCTTGCATGGTTGGAGCATAGACGGAGAAAATCGAGAGGAATCGACTGGATGAAAGTCGAATTCTAAGTTTCATGATACAATCAGTAACACCAGAGTGTCTTTCAATCTTGTTCACTAGAACTGATCTTATTGTGAACCCCACCATGCCATCACGACATTTGCCCTTTCGCTTTCCAACCCAGAATATAGAGTATCCTGAACCTACCTCAATCAAATGGTCTTCCTCGGGAAAACGAGTCTCTGATAGAGTAGCTATATCAATATTTAGTCCCTCAAGTTCTCTAGTCACTAGAACTGTTCTTCATTCTGGACGTTTTGATTTGTCAATATCTAAGAGAGTTCTGACATTCCAACATGTGATTTTAATTTGTAACGCATTTTAGCATTCGCTTTGCTAATATTTCTCATATTTTTGTTCATGCGTGAGTGAACAGCTGTCAGTTATAGGTGCTGGCCTGCTTAAGATCATGTGCAATGTTTAATGTGCCTTTTCCAGCATCTTTTTACAAGAGATAGGTGATCAGTGCTTTCATTGAAAAAGGCTGCTCAGCCACAGAAGTCTCCGCCGAAATCTGTCTCTATTAATAAAGATAAGATAGCGATGTTAAGATGAGACCCCTGCTGCCCACGCGTAGATTTGTGATATGCACTTCCAACCTGTTAAGTTTGTGCACTTCTTCACTCTTCCAATGCCGTAAGACTTTTAAAGGACATCTTCAACAGCTGCAGAGTTGAGACATCTGTACATCATTGGATTTAAGTGATGTAAGCTTGTACCACACTTACACCATTCTCTGGGCTTTAAAAACAATGATCCAATGACAAACAGAAGTAAGATGACTGGTAGTTATTTCAGCTGCAGATTTTATATCAAAGTTTTCCTTCTTCTATACGAGTTGGAAAGATTATCGCACATGCCGAGACTGTCCAGCACCCTACGCACTTGATGGGTTTGAAGTTGTATTTTTCCTTCTCCTAGATGAAAAGCTGACAAAGGCTGACAAGTTCCATCTACTCTTGTTAGTTAATCCATAGCTGGGAGCTATCCATCCGCATGTCTGAGGGAGCGACTTCCGAGTCCCTTATTTTTCAGCTTGGGGCACCGAGGTACCCAGTTTTCGTGCCGTGCACCATATAGGGATAGGCTGTTTCTGAAGACGCTGACGACGCTGATGACGATGATGATGACAGTGATGATAATGATGATAATGATGATGATGACGATGATGATGATGTCGCATTTCACAAATCATATTACAATGAATAAACCTAAAAATCAGACAAAGACTAAATTCAGCAGGTTAACGTTGAAAAACGTTTTGCAGAAAATCCGGCGTATAAAATCAACAGTACATTCTTTTATAAGACAGGGGCGCATTCGAATAGTGCTTCCTTTTAGAGCACAAATGGACCATGTTACTTGATTTTGTACGTTTAACTTTAATGTGACTTTGTAAAAATAATTTCATAAAATCAACGTTTGGTTCTTTGATAATACAAAGGTGCGTTCGAAATTAATGTTTCTGTTTAGAGCACAATTGAACCATGATACTTGACTTTTGAACATTGAACTTTTGGTGACGCCATCACTTACAGATAATTTTGCAAAATCAACTGTAGATTTTCTACTGTTGATTTGTAGATTACAATGTATTATGGACTAAGTCATTGTGGGGAGGCATGTGAAACTTCTTCCCGTTACACGGTGTAAGTGTCGCCATCTAGAGAAGGCAATCAATCGATTCTATCTGATTAAAAATGGGCGATTTCACTAATTTATTGGCAACAAAGGCAATAAAAATATGGAAGAGTTAAACATTTGTTGATCCTCAATAAATCCCGGACCACGTCGTGTTTCCCTGCTTATATATATATATATATATATATATATATATATATATATATATATATATATATATAAGCAATTGAACTGTTGTAGACAATTATTTCAGTTCCAAACAAACAAGCACATTATTTCCCCGTTCAGAAATACTCTCTCAAGCGTAATTCATTTTCTCACTGTTCTATTCGTAGCTGATGTTTTTCCTCTGGGATTACATCCATTTCCGTCATTGCGTTCCCCTTGTTGCTCTTAATGACTTTAAAATGTTCCTCTTGACGATTCTCTTGAGCTGATGGGAAATGTCACGGGCGCTTTTCCTGATACGATGATATGTTTATTTTAATTTTTTTCTGAGTGTTCTTTATTAATTCCCTGCTGTTCATTTAAAAATGAATTAAATGCAGAAACCTAATAGTAGAGTTATATGCTCCAAAGCTATCATGTTAAGGCCAGACTTATTTCTGCTTTCAAATAACGCAGCACGCGTGTCATATTATTTATTTATTTATCTTATTAATCCTTACCAACAAAGAAATAAAAGCCAAAATTTTCCCTCGGCACCAAAGCCAACACTCCAAGCCATTGCTGAGATGGTGTTTTTCCCTGGTTGTTGAGGTATAACTCTGGTCCTATGCAGTTCTAGGAGATTCATTCTGCCAGGCATTAGTTTAAGTATTTCAGAATAGGTTAGTTTTTGCTTATCGCTGAGGCTCTCCTACCTATGAATGCCAATGGGGCTGCAGGTTAGAGTGTTCTTCAAGTCACACTTTCGTGTCAAATCATCCCGTCCTGAAAGGTAGATAAATATCGAGAGATAAAAGCAGCATTAAACGCAAGATCATTTCTATTATTAACTCTTTGCTTTCGAGCTTGCTGTATATAATGCATATGATAGAGAGTTAAAGCGGTTGAAATCAGGATTCCGTTTCGATCACGAGTCTCCACATTTACTTTCTCTTCTCCCGTCTTTCTTTGGAAATTTATTCTCTACTATTAATACATGGCATACTTGGAGCATAGCTACCGTAATTAATTAAAAAAAAAGAAAGTTCCGTTGTTTTGTGAACAGTTAAGCTATTGCACTAATTTGTATTTCGTTATAAAAGCATGAATTTCTTCCTTTAACCTTCGAAAGGTTTAAACAGTATCATTGTAAAATTCTAAATTTAACGTTTTAAAAACAGAAAAGTGCAAGATATTTATAATAAATATATTTATTTATTAGAATTAAATTTGAATTTTTGACCTTTAATAAAGTCTTCATAAAAGTCTAGATAGTATTATTTTCTCTTCTTTCTTTTGCGTGCAATGATGCTGGTAATGCTCGAAATGTTCTCAGATATTGATGGGTATCAAGGTTTTAAATATTTAATGTGTCAAAATAATAGAAAATCCACTGTTTAAAAGGCACTGTTGGTATTGGAATTCAAAATACCAAACACATTAAATTTGAAATTTTGAATTAGAATATCAACAATGCTTTATAAATAGTGGATTTTCTATTATTTTGATGCACATGCGTACGACCGACGCTTCACACTGTATCAGACATATAAAAACTTGATCTCCATCAACATCGAACATGCCAAACATTACCATCATTGAGGTTTGTAAAAGAAAGAAGAGAAAAATACTATCGCGATTTTACTAAAGTAAACTTTTTTACGGATCGAAAATTTGAATTTAGTTTAAATAGATAAATATATTTATCAAAAAACAAAATCTTACACTTGGCTAGTCTTTTAAACGATTAAGCTTCGAATTATTAATTAGAATATCAACAGTGTTTCTAAAACAATGCAATTCATATTATTTTTAAAACAATATATTTTCAAAACAAATCGACTCTATTAACAATTTAAAACCAAACAATTGTGTAAGTGTTAAGTTAAAGTTTCAAAGTTTAATTTAACGCATACAATTAATAGTTTTGTAAAATAAATCAGCTGACACTAAATATATATAAGAAAACAAAAATTCTACGTAAGAATTAATTTATACAAATCAGGATAGCATTACTTAGCTTAATAGGAGGTGACAGTGGCCAAATGGTTAACGACACGGACTGATGGCCGGTGTGTTCCAAGGTCGAATCTAGTTCATTCCACAAAAATCACTTTCACTTAGTATGTTGGCAACCTTCACGTGGTCCATTCTGTAAGAACCCAATGTCTTTTTGGAAATAATTTTATCTAGAAAAATATCTGGAAAACCAATGCCAACAATAGAGTCATCGATTACATACGATATGATGATTATTTAGCCTAATATAGCAATCGCTCTTTTTTCGTTTCTCAACTCAGACTTTTCGCCACGAACATTGATTTGTTTATTTATAATAAAGGCAGTCTATTTGTTGATATTGATAACCAATAACTTTACTTCTAAAAAATAAATGTTTGATTTTGTGCCTTCAGTTTTGTGTGTTACGTTGGTATGTGTTTTAGCAAGAAAAAGTATAATTTTATTTAAGTTGTTTATGAACATATTTTAACCAAGATAATAATTTTTAAAATGACGCCATCTTAGAAAAAGGGAATTAACTGTGATCTATTCGGGTGAAATAAAAATAGGAAACATTACTTTTGGAACGTCCTTCTTAAAATGGTTTGAATTCCAAAGAAAGAGAACAGAAACATAGTCTTTCTCGAACGTGAACTCAATTACGCGTATCTCAGTATAAATGTTCGCCGAGTAATGCAACCAGATTTAATCTGAGAGAAACTAATGTGCCATCATGCTTCACAAGAGACCTTCTCTGTCATGTCGGGTCAGTTCAAACGTTTTAGCTCATTTATTATTGTTACTGTACTATAACGACACTCTTTCGATGTTTTTATCTTCGGACAAAATCGCCATTGCGCCGATGATATCTGACTTGCTGCTTCTTAATAATGAAGAAATAAAAAATACTTCCTGGCTGACGGACTTTATTGTTGCATTACTGAATAAAACATACCTTCACGTTGTTAATTATAATCAATTAACATGGACGATAATGATGCGAGCATCGTAGGGTTTTTTTTCCTTCATTCAAATATTTCCGGAAGAAAAATAGTTACAATTTCCATCTATTTATGTAAAGTTAGGCATATATATATATATATATATATATATATATATATATATATATATATATACATATATATTTTTTCATTTTTCTTATCATTTTGTTTAAGCCAGGGATGGGGCATCCTACCAGATGCCAAACATACACCTGCTATTTTAGACACTCCAACCGAGAGATCTTTTTAAGATTCTAACCGTCCCTTTAAGTGCAATTGTTTGAATCTCCTTTGCACTTGTGTGTGTGTGTTTACATATCAGGTCGGCGCAAATATATTTGCCGGTTTGTAGGAGAGACATTCAAACGATTATTATGATTTTTATGTATATTTTTATTATTTAAATTTATCATCATGATTAATTTATAACTTTATCTTTCAGATTCTTAAAGTATCACTGATATTTTTACTGATATATTCTCATCCATATTAACGCCAAAAACGATCTTTTTAGCCAATAAAAAATGGGAGCCATTTTCCATTAGGATAATGCTCGTCATCACAAATCAATACTGAACAAAAATTTTCTATGGAAATTTCGTTTAGGAATATTGACACATCCCGAATATCTATCTGACCTTGCTCTTTCGCGTTATGACTTATTTCGAGGATTACAAAACCATTTAGATGACCTTTGATTAAAATCATGAAAGGAATTTACATGTGAATTAGATTCATATTTCACGTCAAAATACAAGGGATATCACAAGTGAGGAATTTTTATGCTTGTTGACAGATAAAATCAAGTTATAGAAAGCAAAAGTCGCTATCGTTATGAATAAATGTTTTCACAATATACAGATTTTTTTTATTTTCAAAATTAAATTATAAATTGATACAAACTTTTGCATGTACCTAATAGTTCTATGTACAGAAATCACTCCTAAACTAATCAACCGATCATTGCGAATTTTAGGATACAAATGCAAAGGTAAAGTTGTTCAAATGATGGAAACGAAGAAATGATATCCGTTTCGAAAAAAATTAAATCGAAACTCTAACAATAAGTTTTAAAAAGTTAATAAATCTCCCTCAAATTTTTTTATTTTTTAAAAAGGTTTAGATGGTCATAATATGAACATAGTTTCGCATCTAAAATTTTAAATATTTCCAATTTGACTTGACTTTCATCCATAGTATATTAGATGCCAATTAAGTAAAAATCTCTGAATTTCAGTTTCTTCGTAAATCCCTGAAGATTTAGATCTTAGCTGTTGTCTATATTTAGATCTTAGTTGTTGTCTATATATATGAAATAGTAGATGTATGTATGTATGTATGTATGTATGTATGTATGTATGTATGTATGTGTAAATATTTAACAGATAAACTCCTAATTTATTGGTCACATAACACTGAAATTTACAGAAAATAGTAATAGTACACTAATGTCGGTTTATAATGACTAAGATCTTTGTTTGGATGGCTGAATAACGCGTACAGAAATATGTCCGCAAGTTGAAATGCAAAATGATTATATTAATTTATCGACATATTTCTATTAATTTTACGCCCGTGCAAATTCATTCATAGTTTCATGTGGTTTAATTTTAAATATTTCTTATCTATCTGTCGATAGCCCAAACGGTACGAAACGCTGCTGCAGCGCTAAATCTTTTGGTTTCGATTCTAGCTGATCGCACTCAAGTTTTTTTTTATTTTAACTTCATCAGTATCACACATATATATATATATATATATATATATATATATATATATATATATATATATATAATCTTCAATAGTGAATTTGCTCTGTAATAATAAATACGAAATCTGCATGAATTACAATATATTTTAGCGCATTTTACGACTCTGCTAATCTACAATAAGAATTATGTAATATACATTTTGAATAAACTAGAACAAGGATCACACATAGGTGGATATTTATGTGGTCCAAACTGTTTTATAATGAAAAATGTGACTCTCTTCTTCAGTCTCATTTACATGGTGTGTCCATAGACACTGTAAACACGTATGTAAATTAAATAGCAAAATGTTAAGTGTCTTTACTTCTATTTCATATATAATAGTAACATAGAAGGAAAGACACTAATTATTTTAAGAAAAATTTCTTAGAGGATAGATCAGTCCGCCGATAACCCAAACGGTAACGAGAAAGTCTTAAGCGATAAATGTTTTAGTTTCGATTCTAGCTGATAGTACCCAAGTTATTTTTTTTTCTTGTGAAATAACTACTCTTTATTGGTTATAATATAATAATCGATAGAAAATTAGCTTTATAATAAAAAAAGAAATCTGCAGGAATTAAAATATCATAGTTAAGCGTTTTTACGACCGGGCAACGCTGGGCGCTCTGCTAGTAAGTACTAAAATAGTTCTAACTTGCAATGCGTGTAAGACGCATAGTAATATCCCTATGGGCGTTCAAATTGATTACCAGAATGAGGCCTAATGTCCACAACAACTACCTCCGATTTTGATGGCGTCAGTTTGGCAGATGAGAAGATGCCGAGCAAATCTGGTGGCAATTGCTACTAGTCAATCAGTTACACGCTTCTATCTCTCCTGCAAACGGCGAAACGTGTAAACATAAACCGAGAATAGCAATTGCAAATACATTTCAAAGTTGGTTGTATGATTCTGCCACTTCTTAATGGCCTTTAGCGGCTCTACTTATAGCATTTAATAGGTATTCTTAAGCGGGGGGTTGTGCGTCATTTATTTCGCGTTTCTATTGGCGTTGGCAAGGGCCGGGGTTGGTAAGGTGTGCAGCCGATGCCGTCAGCTTGGAGAGTATTTCATGCCGGGTCTACAAGAGCGACGCTAATAAAAACAATCACGGAAAAGCTGACAAGCAGACGAGAGAAAATTAAATAACAGTAAGAGACAGTTTATACTTAGGTTGAGAAAGCGAGCATAAACCAGTCCGTTAATATAGCTGTTCTTCTTAGAAGAAAAAGAAAAGCGCCCCCTCCTTGTTTTTCGCTGCCTCCAGGTAAACGTCTGCCGTTTAGAAGAGGTGGTTGAATGGACAGTTAAAAGAAATAATTATGCGCCTGACGAGATAATTTGTAAATGCCAGCAAGCAAAGTAAGTATTGTAAAGGAGTTTATGGAAAACAGATTCGCTTACAGGTTGTAGGTGGTTCCTCCGCCAGCAGAATTCAGAATCGCTGATCTCATAACCATTATAACATCCTTGTAAATGAATAGACTGCGATGGTTACAGGGCTGGTTGTGTGAAGTTGGTGGTATGTCTAAAGTTAAAGCGGGACTATTGTACTTTGTTCTGACTTTGGTCGTCACGTTTTAGTTTGAAGTTGTAGGTTCTTTTTTTTACATAGGAATCACTACTTATCAAGGCCCAGAGGCCATTCAAGTATAAGGGTTATAGAGTGTACAGTAGTCAATGGGATAACATTGTAGTAATCGTTAGTAGTGGAAATTTGGTAAATTGGATTACTTAAGGGGGCGGTTCATGAAGAATTTGTTTATGTTGGACTTGAATACAACCAAGTTGTAGTCAGCTGGCAGTTCTAAGAAAGAAGCTTTGTTCATAGAATCTACGTTTAGGTTTAGGCGCAGATAAAGAGTGGGGACAAATATTGACAGTGGTTTCAGCTAGGCGGGTGTTTTCGTGAAAGATTGGTGAGGGGGACCAAAGATTGGAGCTCAGACAAGTACTTGCCATGGAAATAACGAAAATACAAAGACAGGCGCGCAACTTCTCTTCTATGAGAAATAGGTTGCAGGGAAGAGAAAAGGGGCATCCCCTACTAAGCTACGAAGTCTATTTTGAACTCTGTCCAGGCAGAATAAGCTACTTCTAGCAGCTCCTGTCCAGATGTGGCAACAGTACTCCATCCGTGGACGTACTTGGCTTTTATATAGATAGAGAATTGCATCAGCAGTGAAATATCTACTGGAGCGGTAGAAGGATCCCACCATTTTTCTAACAACTTTGGCAATTGTTATTTTTTACTAAACAATTCAACCCAAATCCTTCGAACAACCTTCGGCCTTGGTAAGTGATGACCACTTACCAAGGCCGAAGGCTACTCAAAGATAAAGGGACATGTGATGACATGTCTATCTTACTGGTAACCCAACGCATTTTTACTCCTTGATCCAAGCATTATTCCATTCATTATTTCACCATATGTCCAGCTCATCCATTTCAACAGTAACTATTATACATCATTTACTCTATGGCCTACTCTACTTAAAATTTCCGCAATTGTTTGAATTTATTTTTTCTTTGTAGTGTGCAGGTTTTAAAACGAAAATGATATACTTCTCATGCACCTTGGTAGAGAGGTTTAGCGCCCGGTACTTAACTTTAGAAGACTGACCTTTTAAAAATCGATAAATACTAAACATCTATATATTTCTACTACCAAGGCATGCTTCTTACTTTGGACGTCACGTTTTAGTTTGAAGTTGTGTGTTCTGTCTTTACTTATATTTATATTCTATAGCTTATCTATAAAATAGATACTTATTAGCCACAGTTTTAAAGTGATCTATATTAAGTAGAAACTCTATATCTTTCTTTCCCTTAGATGGATGAAAGTACTGGCGAATGTATTTACATGAAAACTATCACCGAAAGCACATTTCGAATCGTACCCCAACTCTTTATACTATAATTTTCCCAATGTATTTATTAATCCACAAACCATATTTCATCCCTGCTGAACCCTAGTAGATATTAACCTTAAAACTACTCCCCATACTCATATATACCTCCCCTCAAAACGTGTGAATAACCACATCTTCCAATCTTACTCCTATTTTGAGGAGTGTAAATTCATAGCAGATACTATTTATCTTTGATACTAACTCGATTAATCCTACACATGAGGCCGTACAAAATACCTGGCTTTGAAACCAGGCACGGAGATAAACCTCTCGGTGCTGATGGGCCTGTAGATCTGATTAGGTCATCCATCTAGGACCTCGTACGCCTTTACACCAAACGAGGGAGGAAGGTTCCTCAGTCCTAGTTGGCAACCTCCCTAGAGTTAGTGACTCGATCGAATCATCGGTTTGCAAAGTGGGCTTGATGATAGTCATGCCCATCCATTTTGTTTAGCACCTCTCATCTTAAACTGAAACTACGAAATAAAATGAAGTGACATCTCTATCCAAAATAACGATCACACTAGACACACACTCGAACAAGGATTCGACTCTTCCCTGGAAGCTTGCATTTACAAATACCCGTAGACTTAGAACTAACTTAGATGATGTAGAATCATTTCTTCAAGTAAACTCCCGCAATATTTTAGCGTTATACCCTCTACCCACTTTAACATGTCTGGTTATCTTTCACTTTTATGTTTGATTTAGAAACGAATCTTAAGTTTCATAGACATTCTGATTGCAGATTCTCAGGAATCCTAGATATTTGACTAGAATTTTGATGATAGAACGAAAGGCTATTATTTTGTAGTATAAATACAGTTTTGATTTAATACAACCAATTTTGAATATTATATTTCCTTTTTTTATTCTGTTATAAGTAAAGAAAAAAGGTTGAATGGAATAGTTGTTAGTTAAAAGATGAAGAACCACATAAAAAGATAGTGGATGCTTGGTGGAATCTACGACGTTTTGTTAATTGTGTGAGTTTTATATGATATGAATCTGTTGATATTAAGTACAGTCATGTTGTAGTTTACAGATAAGCACTTAACCGGCAATAAGTTTCATGGACGGGAAAAATTGTTCATAGAAATTTCACTTAACGCTACACACAGGAAAGGAGAAATTAAAGTTATTTTCGTTGTGGCAGAAATGTAAGTTCTTACTGTGAATGTTTTACAATTGGGAACCACCGATTTGAAATCAGTCGAGCACGTTCCGAGGAATGATATAGTAAAGACAGACTATCAGCTACTCTTTTTGTAAGAAAAGTACTGTTAGGAACGGAGCCTATTTTCCTTTACTGAATTTTGAAGCCGATCTTTAAGTCGATCAATGAAGAGTATTCTGAAGGTGGCGGGCTCTTCGGATGTGTCAGTAGTACATCTTTGGACGTATCTGATTCTTAGATAAGTAGGTGACTGCATTATGAGCAAAGCAAGTTTATGGAGGGGTAGAATAATCTAAACATTTATCCTGCGAACTCAGCAAAGAATATGATGTCTTCGATTTTATATCCGATGCAAGTCAGTTCCGTGAACTTAGTAAGGAAAGGTTTTATCAGGGCCTTGTTAGTCTGTTTGATATAAGTAGAGAATTGCATCAAAGGTGAAGTACGGCATGGGGCGTTTTATCAAATCTAATATTTTAATTAGTTGACTGCATTGAAGAAATTTCAAAAGATATTTTTTAGTTTAAAACTACACACGAGGTTTATAACAACCGTGTGTCTGATATACGTAAAGGATTGCATCATAAGTGAAGTATGGTCTCGGGCGTTTATCAAATACAAGTTAAGTATTTTAATTAGTTTATTCCATAAAGGAAAATTAAAAAAAAATATTTATAGCTTAAAACTATACGAGGTTTATAACAATTAGGATGCTGTCATGCTTTCTTTTCCGCAAGCCATGGTTCAAGATATGCTTTCTGTGTGGGGGAGTAGTATTAGTATATCTATAAAGAAGGGAAACGACGTCATTTAAAAACTTTATGTGTATTTTATTCGTCTTTAATATCGATACTTAGATTTCTTTCACTAAAAGTTGCTTCAAATAATTCGCAAGTTTAAAACGTTGCTTTCAATAAGACTTAATATTTTGAAACTACATTATAATGCTTTATAAAAATCGATTTGCCAATATTTTTAAGAAATGTATGTTACTCATCAGCATGAATCCGAAGAGTCTATTGCTGGCATTAATTTCTTCGGTATTTTGGGTACTATGGGAGGGACGACTTGAAGATTGCTAATATCTCTAAGTGAAAATGATTTTTGTGTAATGAACTCTATTCGAACTTAGAACACACAGGTTGTCAGCCCGTGTAATTAACTACTTGACCACCATCACCTCGCAAATCAACAGTAAAAGCTAACAACGTAAATGATTTTGTTGAAGGTTTTCATTTGTGATCAAACTTATAAGCTAAAAATGTTATTCAAAATGCAAGACGATGGACCGAAAAAAGTTCTAAGTAAAAATAATGTTAAATCATGACATGAAGACTATAACTAGAACCATAGGGAAGCTTAACTGAAATTCTGAAAAGACTTATTGTGGCTCAAATTCCAGAGAAAGCCTTCAGTCGTTGTCAGCGGGAACAATCGTAAACGGCTGTTGCGATACTGTCACGTGATCGCTTGAGAAAGGCACTGGATGCCATCATACCATCATTACAGATAAAAACGTCATCAACGTGTGCTAGTACTATGAAATTCAACCCCTAGGACAAGTATGTAAAATTAAGTATCGTATTTAGTGGGGAATACGAAACCAATTTTAGTGCTTATACTGATGACGATGACCCAAAACAGGGGCCATCCATTACCTTACTAGTGTATATCAGTTTGGATATATATATATATATATCGTATATTGTTGATAGATATATTAGATGGACAATTATACGTTAAGAATAACTATAGTTTTTATTAAAACTAACGAATTGGGCTGAATTGTTCAATAAAATGTCAGTTAAGCTGAGCTAACATGCCAATTATGACTGAATTAAAGAATTACCTTTGGTGATCTGAAAGTATTGACAGGTCGGGAAAAATCGTTCAAGACTAATTTAAATGCGAGAAGCGTGGAATTAGCTCTTGACAATCGCCTTCCAGTGAGGAGTTGCGTGGTAGATTTTGATTGGTTATTGGAAAGGGATGAGTTTTTCGCCCCTCCCCCATCTTGATATAAAAACGGTGATTATCGGTATCTGTTTGTCTACCCTCACACCACTGATTACTTATTTGAAACAAAGATCTAGGTGAATAAACCTTATCTGTCTTCAACCGTGTTGTCGTTGTTTTTTTTTTTTTCGCTGTATAAAGAAACGTATTTACACGATGTTCCTTCAATTTGGAAATATCGTACAAACTGCAGATGCAAGAGTAAGCGTCTAACAAAGGTATGATTATAGATTTCCATTCATGTATGGCGTAAAGTTTAAATGTAGCCGCAACACTAATAATAAAAGGGCATGTAAAACCTGAAAATGGGCAAGAAAAATTATAACCATATGAATGATTGACGCCATATATACCATGGCGCTAATGAAAGCAGCTGATATACGAATCACCTTTTCACCCATTCATATAAATCATAAACACGTGGGAATTAATTTCGTTCTCCTTTTCCTCTCTCTCTCTCTCTCTTTCTCTCTCTCTCTCTCTTTCTCTCTCTCTCTCTCTCTCTCTCTCTTTTCTGTTTCTTTCGTCCAATGTCTATTCTAATTACTTTTTACTTTTTTTATTTTCTGCTACTGAACGAGTCGGACGTGACTTAATGTATTTGTGAGAACAGAACAGGTTTTAATGTTTATGATAGTTGCTATGCGCGCTGTAGGTGATAAAAATCGAACGTATGATAATTAAATAACACAGATGCTTTTTTTGTATTTTTTATAAAGGGTTCACTACATATCAAGGCTCGGAGGCTAACTGAGGATAAAGGTTAATGTGTGTATGGTAGTCATTAGTAGCGTAGTAATCGTTTTTATGGAAAATTTGGAAAATTAGATTAAGTGAACGGTGCAATGATAACTTGTTTCCGTTGTATTAAAAACGACAATATTGTAGTTAGCCGGGAAGCAGACTAGCGGAACAGAGTACTACAGGTGGGAAGTTCTAAGAAAGAAACTTTGTTCATGGAATCCACGTTTAAGTTTAGGTACCGATAAAGAGTGGGGGAAATTATTCATAGTGATTTGGGCTAGACGAGTGATATTTTGCGATGGATTGGCGAGGAGAGACGATAGGTGGGAGTAATTGAGAGATTGAAGCGGAACCCCGTTCTTTTTCGAGTCTATTATGAAAATATCCTCGTCTTATAATAACAAGAGCTTAGATTTTAAACATGAATCCATTCAAGATGAATGGATCATGTTGAAAGCGTCCTTAAACCTTAAACGTGACAGACCGACGAAAATCTTCCAGCTCCAACTTGACAGCTCAAATTAAACCGATTTTGTTTTTAGAAAACTTCAAAATTCTAGTCGACCCAAATCAAATTCTATCCGTTTACTCAGGTCTTTTCTCAAAATTGATGCGACGATTTTCATGGCATTGAAGTTTTAAATTATAAATATTTCTGGTAAAAATGGCTAGCGTAACGCCTAAAGAATAATTGTATTTAACAAATAAAAGGAAATAATAGTCCTACCTTAAATATTGCAATTCAAAGGATATTGATTTATAAAATAACTTCAAAATTCTTGAGTCAATCCAACTCAAATTTTAACCACGTATTCTTATTTTAATGGCAATTTAAATATAGGCAAAGCGTGCTGCTTTTTATAATATTAAGTATTTTTTTAAAGTAAAATTAAGCGTGAAAAATCTATTGATAGAAAAAAGATTTGACAGTTTTATGGTTTTATTATGCATAAAAAAGTTGGTAAAGATGGTTGTATGTTTTCTCCAAATAACCATTACGTATTGCTGTTTATATTAAATTTTCCCACACGCACGCACACACACACACACACACACACAACGCGCACACACACGCAACGCACACACACAC
>NC_136489.1:98425949-98453449 GCF_053919585.1 Euprymna scolopes | reverse complement strand
TCCTTCTATATTGAATACTGTATCGATATTCGATAGCTGACAAGGAAAGTTTCCGAACGTTCATACGCTCAATGTTTAAAAAGAATGCGTCTACTATATCATCCGGCCTAACTGATTGGTTAATTGTCGGCATAAACTATATACTCTCCAACAGAAATCAAACAGTCAGCTCTGATAAACCCCTGAATGTGTTGCCACCATTGCTCATAGAAACCAGTACTTCAATTGCTTTAAACATAATAGATGCTTTAAAACTAAATTCGTATTTAGGAGTGGCAGCAATCACTGCAAAAGAATTATAAAGACGCGATAGGATCATATGCTCAGTTCATCATGTCTGAATCATAAGAACACAGGCTTGGCTCCCATTAGATTTTGTGCATAACAAAGGCCCTGAATAGATGCGCATCCTGACCATCGGGCCTGAAGTGATTTTGTCAACATCTGACAAAGTCAAGCATTTTGCTAAATATTTTGCATCAAACTCGAGCCTATGCAATTAAGGTTTCTTACCTCCCGAATTTCCTCCTGAGACTGAAAATAATCTGAGCGGCATCCACATATCTTCGTGGTGTTTCCACCTTCATCAAGAACTTTGATACTAGCAAAGCAACTGGTACTGACAGTGTTCCATATTACAAAGCTGTTTAATCAATGCCTAAATAGAAATATTTTCCAACAGATGTGGAAACATCATTAGTTTACCCATTACTAAAATATATTCTAGATTGGTCTTCTGAATCTCGGTACAGGCAAATTAGTCTTCTGCATGTCATGAGTAATTCATTTCAATCAGTTTTAAATGGAGAAATTGTCAACTACTTCAGCAAAAAAACAACCTACTCAGTGACAAGCAATATGGTTTCCGTCCTTTGAGATCTACAGCTGATGTACTGACTGTCATCTCACATAATATAAGTGTAGCTATCGATGGGGGGATTTCCTCTCTACAGCAATAGCTTTTCACATATCAAGGCGGTTTGATAAGGTTTAGTATAAATGTCTACTCCACAAGATTTCAACTATGAAAATGTCTTTTCAGTCATCGAATCCTTTCTCTCCGGCAGCGTTATACAAATAGTTGTCAATGGGCAGAAAGTATTAACGCTGATCTGCCTCAATGTTCCATCCTGGGCCTGACTCTCTTCTTGATCTCCATTAATAATCTCCCAATCTACATTCTACGTTTATTCGTCGACATATACGCTGGCCATACTACCATCTATGACGTGCAGCTATGGGGCAAAAGGTGCTGGTTAATTTCAACGCATCCAAAACCCAAGCTTCTGTCTTTGAACCATTAACGCTCTGATTCCCATTTGGTCTTAATTGATATTGGATCCTGTCCCAAAGAAGTGCCCTGCTTCTACAAGTTTCTGGGTCTGACCTTCACCCATGACCTTAAATAGAAGACTTACATCAATCAACGAGAACTTCTCTGATTGAATATATATATATATATATATATATATATATATATATATATATACATATCAGATCGTGCTGAATATATATATATATATATATATATATATATATATATATATATATATATATATACTAGCAAAAGTACCCGTCGTTGACTGGGTTCAAAAACAGCCTACAGAAAATGGACTCTGATTTGTGAGAGTATGATAGGTTATGAAAGGGAAGGGTTGTAAAGAGATAGCTTCGAATTTGGGGGTATCAAAACCAAAGCAAAATATGATGAAAGTAAAAATAAAATAGATAACCCTCATAATTTATTATACCATACCTGTTCGCACTGAAACACTTATCACAATATTTTGTGCATCTATATTAAAAAACCTTGTTAAACTTTCTGACATATTTCCATTCTATGCGGTCAGGCGCGAACGAACACCTCATAATTTTATTATACCATATTTCTTCAAAATGAAACATAATTATCAAAGTATACTTACGCAGATAGACATGAAAAGTCTTTATTAAAGTTTGTGCCTATTTCCATTCTATGGAGGTCAGGTTCGAACGCAGACCCCACAAATTTATTATACCATCCATATTTAAGTTAAAACATACTTATCAAAGCATTCTTATGTACATCTCTATCAAAAACACTTGTAAACGTTTTTTTTTTAATTTCCATACTTTGGGGGCCAGGCGTGAACGCAGACCCCACAATTTTTATGAACCACCGTTCTGCCAGATCAAACATACCCATTCCTGATCCTCGATACATCTTCTATCATTATATGCAGTCAGTTTTTTAAAATAGTCAACCATATAGGAGTCTATTCATGACCAGACACACACACACATACACACACATATGTTCAGCTTTATATTATATATATATATATAAGCGATAGAGAGGGTGATAGGGGCAGACTTCCTAATTTTCGTAGTACTATAGTACTAAAAGAATAGTTTAAGAGCAATATCAAGTAATCTAAAATATAGCTCACATAGTGAATACAGGATGAAGGAAATAACATAAATATTTTTACGTAAGGGTTTCTAATTAACGAGAAAAAGATCATACTGATTGAGGGATTTTCCGCGGATTAACTTGAAGATTTATCCACTAATTCTTTGCATTTATATATTTTTACTGGAAATTGATTGGCAGCCAAAATGGTTTTTCTTTTCCTTGCCATTTTATGATAGTAAAACTTCGATATACATTCCATTACTAATGGAGAAAGTTTGTGAATTACATTTTTTAATTAAAGAATAACACACGTGTATTTGTTATAATGATAATATGATTAGCAAATACTGTATTTGAAGCATGTTCAAGACTTTCTTTTTTTCCCTTTTCTTTCATTTTCTCGTTAATTGTACGAATCAACGTTTTCATATCCTTCACTTTCTCAAACGCTTTTTCTGTATCTGTCCCTCTTTATTGCTCTTTCTTTCTATATATCTCCATCTATTTAAATTTATATTTCTCTCTGTATCCTCCTTAATCTATTTCACTCTCTAACGTTATCTATAAAAATGAGAATGTGAGTGAGGACACTTCTCAACCTATATACTCAACGAATTTTTAATCTACAGATTTGAATTTTTGTATATAGGATATTCAGACGTTTGGAAAACGTTTTAACTGGTTTTCATCCGGAAACGGGCTGTTAAGAGGTAAAAATTTAAAAAACTGCATCATCGGGTTCTTTTACTGTTTGAAACTGTTTCAGGACTGCGCATGCGCGGTCGAGAAACATGACATCTTTCTTAATGTTAATAATAAGCAGCTTTTTAAGACCCTGTAAATCTGGTTTAGCAGTTATCGTATTTGACTCAATGTCCGTTGGTTTTGGTTTCGATCTCACCTCGAGTATAATTTTCTTACTTATAAGAAGTAAACTCTTTAAAAAACACACACACACAATACTCCTATACATATCTCTCAGTTTTTTTGTTTGTTTGTTTGTTTGTTTTTTACTTCATTTTCTTTTAAAAAAAATTGACGTGACGTTTAATACTTACGTTTATAATAAATAAAAAAAATCTGCCATAATTATGAGTACTTTACGATCGGACAACGTCGGGCAGCCTGCTAGGGCCAATACTGCATTGATTATTATATTGTATCCAATATATAGTAGTGATTTCAAAAATAAAAAAAGATATAATTTGGATGTCATCAGATAGAATGTAAATCAAAACTTGTAGCGCCCCAGCATTATTCGTTACTCTCTGAGTCACTAACAGACAAAAACTCTAAAAAGTAACGGTTAGTAACTTATTTATTAATGACGACACGATTCCAATATTTTGCCAACCCCGATACAATTACCTGATTATGAAGTAAATTTCAGATTCCGATACATTTACCGATTCTGTACTAAATTTCTGATTTCGATACAATTACCGATTCTGCATTAACTTTTTGATTCTGATACAATTAGCGATTCCGTTTCATTATAAATCTCTAAAATTTTCCTATAAAATTCTCCTTTTTGCCGATTACTGTAAAAACACATTTCAAATGCGCATACATTTTCTCAAACGTAAAATAAGCTTGTGGAGGCGATATATAGATTTTTGTTTTACTGGTCGTTTAAATCAATAAATATGTAATATGTAATTTTTACTATCAGCTGTGGAAGATTTTATTTTAAACAAAATCAAATAATAAAAAATAATTAAATATTTGTAGGAATTGTTTTTGCTATCGGAAAATAGGCACACATTTTTTCCGATTCCGATATTGATCTCGATACCCCAAAAAATTCCGATGCTTTTGATTCCCGATTCCGATTAAGCGTTTGAACACTAGAAGAAGCAATTTTAATTGGATGATAGAATGTTATTATCTCGCATTCACAGTTCGGAATGTATTTTTACTACGACTGAAAATAAATTGGTCACACATGCCCATTAGTGTTTTTTCTCTATCTTCGCAATCATCTCATTAATTATTAAATACAAACACACAAAGGTAAATACAATGAATGTTTTAGAAGAACAAATCGATTTCTCTTGGGCTTATTCAAATACTTTACGGACATTTTATTTAATAAGGCAAAGATGATGTCGTGTACGTACAAAACAATAACTTTATTCCCCACGGAACAATAAAAATTGATTTAACAAAAACTTTGTGTTCATATAGTAGCAAAATTCTTGTGTAAAATATTAATAAATTATTCAAGTAAGGAAAATAATTTTGGGTTTGCTGTAATAGTTTAACTTGTAGAAATTCTGATGGTCGTGAAATGTTAAACATTTATGTTCTTAAAAATATGTAACCCTTCATTATTTTGAAACGATAAAATATTTAAATATTTTATCGTTTCGAAAATGTAATAATATTGATTACTAGCAGGAAAATTAAATGTTTTTCTAGATTAAACGAAGGACGCTACCGTCCATTCCGCTATCCTTATAACACCAATCTGCAAGTTGGGATAATTCTTTGAATCAATGTTTTATATCCATGATTTATAGTTCATTAAAATCGAATTTATTTTATATTTTAAGGAATTTCTCTTTCTGTAGTACATTAAAGGGCAACGTAGAAAGTGTTTTTCATTAAAATCGTCCCAGACAAAGCACGAAGTCACTTGATGAAAGGAACTAAGCAAAATAGTATTTCATGTTCTGAAACTATCCAAAGTTTAAAATAGTATAATTTCTGACTGAACTCTTTCATTCTAAACATTAAGGAATGTTATTCATGTGATTTAAACTTTATTAAAATTAGATGTTTTATGTTATAAGAGGGCTCTTTACTCATATCTTCCTCGCCTTTTGTCTTAGAATGCATGCAACTAGCACACACACGCATATTTCCATTACTAACGATTACTATATTGTCCAATTTCTACTGTACACACTTTAACCCTTATCCTCGAGTGGCCTCAAGGCCTTGATAAGAGGTGATGCCTATGTAAAAAAATATATATATATCTACGTAATTTTATAAAAAAATCGATATTAATTTTCAAGAGAATGGACCGATAAGTAAACTGGTTAACGAAAAGGTAATAAAGTATTCTATACAGCCATGAGAAACATTAATAATACTCTTCAAATAAATCAAAAACTAAGAAACTTTATATATATATATATATATATATATATATATATATATATATATATATATATATATATATATATATATATATATATATATATACATATATATATATTGGGGGGGTGAATTTCATATACAAACGTTGATTTCATTTGAATAAAATAAAATACGCATCAAGTGCGTTTGAAAGGCAAATCACAACGTAATAGTAGGAAAATAAATATTTTACTTGCTTGAAATTTATAACAAATATATTTCGGAGCTATACTCCATCCTCAGTATGTTGTTTTCTTTCTCTTTTTCCCCCTTTTCTTCCTCCTTACCATGTTGCAAGTTGAAGAAAGAAAAGTCTGTTTGTAAAGAGCCGCGCGTTGTATCTCAGCGGTTGTATTTTGAAATGTTGGAAATGTGCGTAAGCAACGCGAGAATAACGTCAAGAGTGTGAGTTCCATATAGAAACGTTGATTAAATTTGAATAAAATAAAATACGCATCACGTGCGCTTGAAAGCCAAATCACAACGTAAAATTAGGAAAACAAACATATATATTAATACATTATTCGCATTTGCGAATAATGTAAATCTGGAGAATTTAAGATTGGAGAGAAAATGTAATTGTAGACGAAAATAAGAATCACATTAAAAGGTAAATGCCTGGATAAAGGCATAAAATCATTATTATTATCAATAGTCCTTAAAATATAAAATAAAGGCATCTATAAGTGTAATGTCAAAGTAGGTGCGAAGTTATCAGCAAATATCGGACCACCAAGGGGCCGTTTTAATTATAGTACAATAACCAAATGGCAACTATTTAAATAGCATGAAGGGTATGTACAAAAAAGACACCAATTCATTGGCATCTTTTATAATTGAACTTAAGGTTATGAAAAAACAAGGAATTTACTATACAATGGACAATTCTTGTTAAGACAAATATATTCCTAATAAAAGAAGAATATGCACTTTATGTATTACTGAATCGGTAGATACTAACATTTAAGGGCAACATCATAAATAAGCGTGATGAGGTAATGCGCATTTCGTGAAGAATAATAGGATACTGGCAAAGGCGAAACTCCTTTCAATGCTCGGGGACACTTTGATTTGTCGATGACAGGAAGCTTAAGTTTATGAGTTCCAGAAGCACTAGCGCATACCATCACTGTTAGTCTTTCTTTATTTAATTTGAATCCTTTTATTTTCTGTTCCTCGGATCCGGATAATGTTTTTGTAGGTAAGCACTTCCAATTTACGTCACTTTCATCAGCATTGTAAAAATCCTCTGGTGTTAAACCATAATCGGCAATTATCGTCTTGAATTTGTCACAATAATTTGATGCTGCGTGTGTATCAGCAGACCGTTGTTCGCCTGACATAGTTATTTGTCTTATACAATGTCTACTCTTAAAGCTCCTAAGCCAGCCTTCACTGAATTCCATATCTTCTGCGATATTCAACTCTTCCTTAAGAGATTTTGCTTTAGCAATTAACATGGGCCCAGATATTGCTACACCTTCATTCCGTTTTGCTACAAACCACTCATTCAATATTCGATCGAATTCAACTTGCTTTGGTCTGCGAAGAGTCCTTCTTTTGATATGTCTTTTATTTGAAGAGAAAGGAACAGCTTTCAATATTTCCTCCTTTTTCTTTTTGATGTAAAACAGTATACTTCTTCCAATCTTATAATCTCTCAATATAACGCTATTTTCAACTCCAGCATCTCATTTTTCTAGAATTTGACGTCTTTCGAGTAAAGTCAGTGTCACTTGTTTTCTTTTAGAGTTGCAAGCCATTGTGATGAGTTGTTTTACACTATTTTAAATATAGCAATCTGAAAAAAAAAGATTAGTTAGTGTAAATTAATTATCAATAGCTAATCTACATTAATTACATAGTAGCAATATTAACATTTCTGCGCAATATCTGACTAAACCAGGTAAATAGTTTTACTGCAACTCCGCATCAAATATGCTAATACAATTTCAATGACGAGACAGTTCAAGTTTAGAGAAAGTCCAGCTTTAGAAGAAGTCCAAATGAGAGGAAGTCTAACTTTATAGGAAGTTCAAATTAAAGGAGTTTTACTGTGTGTATTTTTTTTACACAGTGATCACCACTTATCAAGGCCCGGAAGCCACTCAGGGATAAGGGTTATTGCAAGTACATTACGTTAGTGTGGAGATTTGATGAAGTATTTACTTAAGGGGGCGGTTCATTAGGAATTTGTTAACGTTGGACTTGAAGACATCCAAGTTGTAGTCCGGTGGGAAGCAGGCAGACGGAACAGAGTTCCACAGGCGTGCGGTTCTAAGAAAGAAGTTTTGCTCATGGAATCCGCGTTTTGATTTAGGCACAGATATAGAGTGGGGGAAATTTTTCACAGTGGATTCAGCTAGACGGGTGTTTTTCGTGAAAGATTGGCGAGTGGGGACCAGAGATTGGAGTTCAGACGAGCACTTGCCATGGAAATAACGATAAAACAAGGATAGGCTCGCAACGTCTCTTCTGTGGGAGAGAGGTTGCAGGGTAGAGAAAAGGGCATCCCCCACTAAGCCACGAAGTCTATTTTGTACTCTGTCAAGGCAGGATAGGCTGTTTTTTGCAGCTCCTGCCCAGATATGGCAACAGTATTCCATCCTTGGACGTACTTGGCTTTTATATAGATAGAGAATTGCATCACTAGTGAGATATCTTCTGGAGCAATGGAAGGATCCAACCATCTTTCCAGCGACCTTGGCAACAGATTTGATGTACGTGTTCCATTTCAGATCAGGAGTAAAGGTCAAACCCAGAGGCTTGTCAAAACACGGGGCCTCACCCAGACGAGAGCCAACCATCACAATTGATGCCAGATGGGGATCAGAGCGTTTATGATGTAAGGATAGGAGTTTGGTTTTAGATGCATTAAAGGTAACCAGCCACATCTTCCCCCACTGAACCACGCGCTCGAGATCAGAGGAGAGAGAATCAGAGAGAACTTTGTCATTTACAGCCTTTGATGTGTTGCCGTAGATGGTCGTGTCATCAGCATAGATGTCAACGAATGATTTAAGTATGTGTTTAGGGAGATCATTGATGTAGATCAGGAAGAGAGTTGGGCCCAGGATTGAACCCTGAGGGACTCCAGCATTTATATTGCAGGCCTCCGATTTTTGTCCATCTACCACTACTCTTATGAGCCTATCGGAGAGAAAATAGTTTCGTAATAGTTGATTGAAGCTTTTTTAACACTATAATTGGGATGCCATCAGGGCCAGTTGCTTTACTGGAATCTAGGTTTTTGATTAGCTTGGCGACCTTATTTGTATGTTACCTAGCTTGTTCTGTGTTATAGGAGGAAATATGGGAGTTGATGGCCTTCGTTGCATAGGGTAGAATTAGCTGCAAAGTTCTTTGCAAATAGTTTGGCCTTGTCTGACGCTGACGAGATGACCTCTGGTCCATTGATAATGGTTGGGATAGAACGCACGCTTCTGTTCAGGATCCTATTTGTTATTTGGCAAATATATATATATATATATATATATAAATTCATTGAAACTTCAAAATACGTTCAGAGTACATATTATATAATACTGTAAACTTAGATTCATCTGACTACTGTTCTCATTTTGAATGTGATTTTCACAACGTTTCAGTCGATGTAACCTCCGACCTTCTTCAGGTGTATATCGTCGAACTTGGGAATGTTTCTGTCGAACTCGGGAATTTGGACGGAATTTCGAGCGGAACCCTTTATTAACTACCTGGAGGTAGCGTGGTCTTGTTCTATCAGCCATGACTGGATAGAGGTCCTAAGTAATTCGCAATTGTATTTTCGGTCGCCCACACTGAGGATTGAACCTTCAACCTTCAGGAGAATATGACCTTTTACAATTGATTTTTCCAAATACTCTGACCATCGACAAGATACACCTGAAGAAAATCGGAGGTTACATCGACCGAAACATTGTGAAAATGACACTCAAGATGAGAACAGTAGTCCGATGAATCCAAATAATACGAATAACCAATCCTCATCTAAAAATTTTAGAAATTTAAACTTAGAGTCCATATAAATATTAGTATCAATATTTATAAGACAATACCAACCAGATAAAGAAGCTCAATATAGGAGATAGAGCAATGCAAAAAAATCAATACCGCCCCTTTGAAATCACCTAGTTAAATTTAATAGCACCTGGAATTATGTTTGTAGAAAAACCTATATAATAATAATATTCTCCATAGAAATCTTCTGGATTTTTTCTAAAGTTAATTGCTATTAACTTCCAAATTCTATAATGTTTACAAATTTACATTTGCACAAGATACCTTCGCTTAGAGTTTTCTCCCTTTTCTATGGCATGTATATTTTAATAGCTCCAATATCTGACGTTTACCATGGCGACTTGTTTTTCACCAACTTCTTACATTAATTGTTGATTAGCTATGAATCTGCTACTAAATCATCACCTACATTTCGACTGCACGTTACGCTTTCTCACTGCACTGTTCAGTCTCTTAAATATCGTATCTTAGAAATCCTCCCATAATATACAAATTAGTATAGTTTACTAGAAGTTATGGATTATTTTCTTATTAAATTTCATAATAAGCGTCTAGTCCTTCACGGTTTTTTTTTATACAATTCCATATAGTCTGAAACTTTCCCTTTTAATCATATCCAAAATCGACAAATAGATTTCATTATTATTGTAAAAAGTGATTGCATTTTTCTTCCCGATTTTTTCAACTATAATCCATTTTTAAATTAATTTAGTTTAGTTTATTTTAGATTAATTTAAATTAATTCATTTTAAGTAGCTTAATTTAATGATTAATTAAATAAAATGATGATGTTTCTTTGGTTAGTTTTGTAATTCACTTTAATATTGAATTACTTTAATTTTAAGATACCTTTGATTTATAACTATGAAAATCATTTTTTTTTTATTATAAATATTTTGCTTTATTTTCATTCTCGTTAGCATTTTGCAACAATCTTACATTATAATATTATCATTAAATGTAGTTCTGTTTTGAATCTATACTAGTAAAAATAAATTTACAATGTTTAATTTTATTGTAAATTATCAATTTTCATTTAAATTACTGCAATTAAAATAATATATTATATAATTTATATCCCCGTTAATTATTTAGATTCTTTACTGCTAATTAAAAAGCACCGTAGTAAAATGTCCGATAGCTAGATTTATTCTTCTGAGGATGTGTAGATTTAGAGAGATTTGCGTATTATACACTTCTTAATATGCGTTCATATTTGCACCTGTGTGTATATTTATGTACGTTTATGGGGGTATTTGTTAGTATCCTTCTCTTCTGCATTCTTCAAATTATATGCATAAATTTCAAATTTTGTATTATCGTCCTCTTGCCATTGTTCATTTGCGTTTCTTTTTTTTTTTTTTTTTTTTTTCGTTTCCTTTAATGTCTAAAACCAACCGGATGTGAACTCCTGGATCGAATTGACCTATATAGCCCAGTAACCATTACAAATTGGTCTAGAAAGATATCCTATATTTTCATTTCATTTATATTTTAATCTTGTATAGTTTCTTATGGAATTTTCCCCTTGTAGTTTACCAATATCCTATTATAATATATTTAATATTTTCTATATATATTTACTTAAATTACATTAATTGTATGAATAATTTTCAGTAAATATCATCTAACAAGTTTTCTAGAATAATCTTCTTACAGTAAGTTTGTAGACATTAGAATTTACAATGGCTCTTACCCTATCGCATCTGTTGGACTACACTATATGCATGCATATAAACAATAAAAATCTTTTTATTTGGATGATAACATTCTTCATAGATTTGGATCTTTGCCTCTATTTGTGTTCGTCGAGCATAACTTTACCTTTTTACTCTTGACTTCTCGTAAACTTTTCAAGCAATATTTTTTCAATCTATATGCTAAATAGTAAAATTTATGACCTATAAATATCATTTTGCTAAAAAAATTCCTCTGATAATGTGAGCGATTTATTGAGAATTTCTTTTTTTATTTTAAATTAAAGGATTTTTTTTAATTATTGTATTCCTCGTCGAATAAAAAATTGTTTTAAATTTTAAAATTTACAGAATTTAATACTAAATATTTATTAAACTACAGAGATTCCATCTCTGTAAGGAATCGTCAGGATAAAATGTCGACTATTTTAGCCCAACGAAATACTGATGCTCCTGTGCGTTATAATTTCCATAAATATACTTTTACTAGCATTTCAGCCCGGCGTTGCCCGGGTGTTTGGAGGTGTATGTTGAGCAAAAAAAAAAAAAGCGGTCGATTTTTTTTTTACTTTGACCCCTACTATGACCCCTTAATATTTATTGTTTTGGGCTCAAATCAAGTTATTAAGTTAGATCCATGTCGAAGGAACCTATATCTAAAATTTCAAGTGTTTATATCCAAAATTGTCGGAGGAGTTTGGTAGAGTTCTCAAAGGTTAAATCGTTGGACTTTGACCCCTTAACAGACAAATCCCTGGCTGAATACGACGTATAAGGATTTTCCCAAATCTCAGTACCCTGTATATCAAATTTCGAGTCTGTAGACTGAAAATTGATAGAGTTATTGCGTAGTAATATGTACACAGACACACAGACACACAGGCACACAGACAGACAGACAATCAGACACGTTCACTTTTATAGATATACTAGCATGGGCGCCCGGCGTTGCCTGGGTGTTTGGAGGTGTATGCTGAGCCAAAAAAATACCCAAAAATCGGTCAATTTTTTTTTTTAATTTTACCCCTATTATGACCCCTTAAAATTTATTGTTTTGGGCTCAAGTCAAGTTATTAAGTTATAGTCATGTCCAAGAACCTATATCTAAATTTTCAAGTGTTTAGACCAAAAATTATCGGAGGAGTTTGGTAGAGTTCACAAAGGTCAAATCGTTTAACTTTGGTCCCATAACATCCAAATGTCTGGGCGAAAACCGATCACAAAGATTTTTCCAAATCTCAGTACCCTGTATATCAAATTTCGAGTCTGTAGACTTAAAATTGACAAAGTTATTGCATAGAGAAATGTACACAGACACACAGACACACACACAGACACGTTCACTTTTATAGATATATAGACTACCATTTCAGCCCGGCGTTGCCCGGGTGTTTTGATGTGTATGCTGAGCAAAAAAAAAAAGTGGTAGTAGGAAGGCAGGCCCAGACCCGTATCGCGAAGAAGGAAAAGAACGGGGGGGGGAACCCTGACGTCTTTGCTGTTACGACCACCGCAAAACCGAAAGTGACGTAGGTTTAAATTAAGGCTAGATAATTGAAAGAAGAGGATGACTTTAAAAAATATCGGAGAAAAAAGCGACCCCCTTGTTGAAAAGTGCCCAGTTGAAGGTGAAGATATTAATGTTTTTAGCCAATTTCTCGATATTTGTCGTCTGAAAGGTCGAACTTCAAAACAATAATAATCTTGGTAAAATCGGTCGCCTCTGTCGAAAGTTTTAAGCAGACATGCAAACATACATACATACATTTATATATTGGTAACTAAAAATGTTCGACCCAAACCGATTAAAAAGCTTGTCTTATCTATGAATACCCTTTATGTAAAATTTCAAATGTTTGGACCAGAAATTTTCTGAGTAATTTGGTAGAGACCGCAGAGGTCAATTTTTTAAAACTTTGACCCTTATTATGACCCCTTAACATTTATTGTTTGGGGCTCAAATCAAGTTATTAAGTTAGATTCATGTCCAAGAAACTTCTATCTAAAATTTCAACTGTTTATATCCAAAATTGTCGAAGGATTTTGGTAGAGTTCTCAAAGGTCAAGTTGTTGAACTGCAACCCTTAACAGACAAATTTCTGTCCAAAAACCGATCATAAAGATTTTCCGAAATCTCAGTGCCCTGTATATCAAATTCCGGTTCTGTAGACTTAAAATTGATAGAGTTATTGAATAGGGAAATGTACACACACAGAGACACACACACAGACGCACAAACACACAGACACACAGATACGGAGACACTGTCACTTTTATAGATATACTAGCATGGGTGCCCGGCATTGCCGGGTATTTGGAGGTGTATGTTGATAAAAAAGTTGTCAATTTTTTTTTAATTTGACCCCTATTATGACCCCTTAAAATTTATTGTTTTGTGCTCAAGTCAAGTTATTAAGTTAGATCCATGTCCAAGGAACCTATATCTAAATTTTCAAGTGTTTAGACCCCAAATTATCGGAGGAGTTTCGTAGAGTTCTCAAAGGTCAAATCCTTGAACTTTGACCCCAAAATCGCAAAATTTCTGGCCGAAAATGGATCATATCGATTTTCCCAAATCTCAGTACCCTGTATATCAAATTTTGAGTCTGTAGACTGAAAATTGACAGAGATTGCGTAGGGAAATGTACACACGCAGACAGACACACAGATACGCAGACAGATACACAGACATGTTCACTTTTATAGATATATAGACAGATAGATTAATTACTACCAAGTTTTATTCACGTATTTTGCACTAAAGTAGTAAATACTAAAATAAATACACAAAATATTATTCTCATAAGATTTTATATGAATATATAGAACTGAGTATATATATATATATATATATATATATATATATATATATATATATATATATATATATATATATGAGCGTTTGTACGTAATTATTTTACTAAATGAATATTTTTCGATATTCTTACATGTTTTTCTTTTCCTGCACAATAACCATCTGTGTGGATGCTGTAACTGTGCCTCCAGTCGAGTTATTCTTACTGTCACACCGTTGTAAGAATTCCATTTCAAATGCGAGACAAATAAGTTTTGTATTTTTATTTCGAAACGCAATACAGAGAAACACAGTTTTCTTATCTAGCTAAAGAGAGATAACTCGCAACGTCACTCAATTTAGATCCCAATTGAATTTCTCTCAACATGACAATTATTTGCATACATATTTTTAACAGCGATAATTATGTATGTTTCGTGTTCAACAATATATAAAAATGGCGTCGTGTAGAAAGTATAATTAGGGAATCTAGGTTCGACATGTCGACTCCGGGTTAGGGTTAGGGTTAGGGTTAGGGTTGTGACGGAGTCATTGCATTACATTTACTCATACTCTTAGAAATATATATATAATATATAATATATATTATATATATAACTTCGCTCTTATTAAAGGTTCAATAGTGAGAAAGATGGGACTGTCAAACCTAGCTCGTATAATTATTTTAGGAGAAGCTAAACTCCGAAAAGAAAACACGAGTCTTTTCTATTTATCCATACATTGCTTCCAATAATCCTTAATTTACCTTACTGTGGGCATCAAGCATTGGCGACTGAAGAGACTGTGGATTCTGCAACACTTGCTTTGAAATAGACACTTCGTGTAGGCAAGTTTAGAGTGCGTGTCCTTTGTCTTTATGAAATTGGGATATATATATATATATATATATATATATATATATATATATATCAAACAACGTCTGGTTTGTTCAAAGTCGATAAACTAGAAATTTACACGCCCGTTTTCCGTAAAATTTTATAAGAGTGACTCTTTATCATCTAACTGTGTTTTTAAATATTAAAAAGTAAAAGAATTAACATATTAAAAAATAAACTTTTATTCGTCGAGAATACTTTCCGATTTTAGACGATTATATCGCTTATTCTTTACTTTACCCCCCACAGCCTCTTACACGCACACACACACACACATACACACACAACCTTTTTAAGGAAGTTTTACGTTTGTTCGCTGTTTTGTTTTTTTTGGTTTTGCTGATTTCTTGAAGTTTAACATCGTTTTTTTATATATATTTACACATTTCGCTTATTCTTTACTTTACCCCCTCCCCTTTATACACACACCTCAAAACAACCGGGTAACATTCTGCGTGACTACTATTCGGTTTTTATTTCCGGTAACTTTTTTCAGTCCATACACCACGATTTGACGAATCTAATCGATAAGTGAAAAAAAAATCCTCTATTTTGCAAAATTTAAATTCATTTCCCACTTTTTTTAATTTAAAGCAAATTGCTCGCCAGAAGGTGTGTTCTGAGTTGAAACATAATAGTCAACGAACATTAACAAAACCATCTTCGTCGTCAAAACATAATTGGCAGCACACTGTTTATTTATAGTTGTTTATATATAGGAAAGTATGAACTTTTTATGATTAAAACTATAAATTTTTAGGTGAAAGTACATTTTTTGGGGGGGGTCGAAGAAAATTCACGGTACATATGCATTTTGGTAACGTGCTAAAATATCTTTTTACTTTTTATTTGCTTTTGCAGCCATTCTTACCATGCAGAGGGGAGGGTGTTTTGTAACTATTCTTTGCTAACAGCTAACAATTTATTATTAAAAATAAACAATTTATTATTACAAAAAAAACATGAAATTATAAAAAAGATAGTGTGACAGTTGAATTTAACTTGAAAAAAACAAAAAAAATAAACAACGCGATAACGGTCCGATTACGATTACATTCGATTGTTTCGTCTCTGCTTCTTTTTTACCGTAAATTTTTTTTTATTATTGAAACTATACATTGTTAGGTTTTTGTTTTGCTTTTCTTGCGAAGAAACAAAATTGAAAGTACACTTTTTTTCCAGAAATTTGTATATGAGGTTATTTTTAAGAATGGTTTTCAAAATAATAACGTTATTATTTCAGCACGGACAACATACATAAGTACCGAAAATTTCAATTATATTGGGAAATGTGTCTAATTTATAATAAAATAAAACATTTAACTTCATCTTACGTTATTTTTTTAATTTGTTAAGCAACATGGTTAATTTAACTTAAATTTTAATCACGTGATCACATTTTCAATAATTATGTGCTTATATTTTAGACATTTAAAGTTTGTAAAACATGTAAACAAACTTTTGTTAAATACCGGTGTCGACCTTTAAGAGTCCCTTTTAGTGATTACCTGGTTTGAGGATATTTGTGCAACTAAATGGCAAATCTGCCTTCTGTGCTTTCAACTAAAAAATTATTAAAAAAACAAAATGTAAATTTTCACATTAGGTCCACCTCCAACATTTTTAACATGGGAAGGTTAGGAGTGTTTATTTATGGCCGCCAATGAATTATAGTGCATAGTACAGGTCTTTATATCTGGAAAACTACTTTCATCTGCAAATTTTAAATGAGATTTTCTTATTCAGCATAGTCGAAAACCTTTAAAAGTAGTAATTTATTTTTAGAAAATTGTGAAGGTGGACCTAATGTAAAAAAAATACCATAAAAGAAAAAAAGATATTGTGAAATTTACATTTACCTGGTTTGAGGATATTTGTACAATCTGCCTTCTGTGCTTTCAACTAATAATTTATTGCAAAAACAAATGGCATAGTACAGATCTTTATATCTCGAAAACTACTTGCCTCTGCAAATTTTAAATGAGATTTTCTTATTCAGCATAGTCGAAAACCTCTAATAGTAGTTATTTTTTAGAAAATTGTGGAGGTGGACCTTATGTAAAAAAAAAATACCAAAAAAGAAAAAAAGATGTGAAATCTACATTTAACTTTAAAAAAACTATTTTAAAATAGCGCGGTACCAAAAATAAAAATAGACAGAAAAATATTCCCTTCGGATTTGTACTTGGACAAAGATTTAAAAATAAATGTCAACAAAAACAAATATATAACAAGTAAATATTTTCTAAAGGCAAGATAAGTTACTTTTCTACCTAACTGGACCATTTTTAGTGTTTTCATTGGGTTTGTATTATTGTACACATAGATTCCAAAAGGTTGTCAAAAAACAAATGCATAACAAATATTATCAAAGGCAGGATAAGTTACTTTCCTACCAAACTCGATAATTTTTTAGTGTTTTTTATTTAATATAAAATGTTTATTCGGCTCGAAAAACATAGCATTTACCGTTATATTTGAAAATTACAAATGGCGTCAGACTCTGTGTTAAACACGTTAAGTTTGGAAAAAAACTGTACAAATTACTGTTAAATAACAACCGATTATATGTCAGCCTATGTCACGCTAACATATATTGAGTGAGTTCCGAACAGTATTTTGTATAGTTTTAAATTTTATCTCATTTTCCCAAACTTAATGTGTTTAACAGTCTGCCACCATTTGTATTTTTCAAATATACTGATAAACAATGCATGTTTTAGAACCGATTACACATTTTACATTACATAAAAACACTCAAATCTTATCCAGTTAGATAGAAAAGTAACTTATCTTGCCTTTGATAACATTTATTTGTTATATATTTATTTTTCAGCAACTTTTTCGTATCTGTGTTTAGTAATACAAACCCTTTTCATTTAATGTAACGTTTAGTCGGCTCGAAAAACAGTGTTTATCGGTATATTTAAAAAATACAATTGGTGGCGGACACTGTTGATTATGTTAAGTTTGGGAAAATGAGTTAAAACTAAAACACTATACAAAATACTGTCAGAAACCCACCGAATATGTCAGCCTATGTCACGGTAAGATATTCGGTAGGTTTCTGACACTTTATAGTTTTTAACTTATTTTCCCAATCTTAACATATTCAACAGAGACTGCAACCATTTGTCTTTTGTAAATACATCGATAAACACTGTGTTTTTCGAGCTGATTAAAATTTTACATTAAATAAAGACACTACAAAATCATCCAATTTGGTAGAAACGTAACTTACCTTACCTTTGCTTTCATTTATTTGTTTTGGAACAACTTTTTCGAATCTGTGTATTGTAATGTCCCCCCACCCAAATACTAATTAAAAACTCACATTTTTCGATACAAGAAACAAACCAAAAACAAATTCGATTTAGCGTTTCAACATTTTAGCAATGTTTGGCTTAATCCACTGATTGTTGGTCGAGTCCAAGCAATGATTGACGGAAACTCCCGTGGATCTGGATCCAATTTTGCAAGAGTACCATTTTATATATATATATATATATATATATATATATATATATATATATATATATATATATATTCGCCTTTCTTTTTCACTTTTTGGAGTGGATTGCTGTACTAAGAATATAAGAAACATGCATTTTCTCTTTTTATTAGATTTTTCCATTACACCACATTGAGCTACAGCAAGGCGTGTCAGGGTACAGCTAGTATATATATATATATATATATATATATATATATATATATATATATATATACACAAACATACAGGACGTTTTAAGGTAAAAAAAAAACTCTGCGAAAATTTCACCAAAATTTTATAATGTATATAAAAACATTACTAAACTATGCCATTATGGTATATTTAGAAGCAAGGAGCGTTCTAAAAAACATCCGTTTCCACTGACTCGCCCTGTATATATACCTGTATCATTTACATAAAAATATATCCTCATGTCCTCGATATAAGATGCATCAACTTTGTGATATCATTTTTTTAATTCATTTAACTTTTTTATCTCAATGCTTTTGATCGTAACTGTAACGCTTCAACATACGAGAAGTGATCTTGGTTTACCAAGTAGCGTTTGAAAGTACAATATGTTTTATGATATATCGTATCAGTTTCTACTACACTATCTTGAGATCATCTATCTGCATTGGCACTCTTTCATTTCCATTGGCTGCTGCTACTTGTTTTTGACCTGACTGCATTTGTGATTGAGCAGCTAACAAGATACTGAACTTGCACATAACCGTTTTTATATTCTTTTTGGCAGAGAATACATACCTATGCAAAAAAAAGTTTTTCACCTAACTAGTATTGAAGGTCGTTCAAATGTAGAATAACGGTTACAGATTCTTTTTACTTGGTTCATATTTCTTGTTCATTGAGATATTGGTGCTCAAGAAATAACAATGTATCTTTGTGTGACCTTGCTTTTCTTTCATTTCAAATCTGGAGAAGATTTATTGGAAGAACAGGTTGCTATATACAGTATGCTGCCTCCAAATACTCTATGTATTTTTTTATAATAAAGGGGCAATATGTTTTTTATGTCCAGCTAAAACTTAAAAATAAACAACAAACAACCACAAGGATATTTTGTTGTTTTAATCGATGCAACCCCGGATGTATAATGTTCAAAATAACGAGGCCAAGATTTATGATTTGGGGGTCAAATGGTCATTTATATCATTTAATATAATTAAGCCGTACAAACAATCTTTCATGTCATCATGTAGTCTGTTTGCGAACTACTTACTAAATGCAAATTACTCAGGATTTCCTTTTTTTTTCACAAAATTATTTCCCGCATACCAACTCAAGTTTTGTGTGTGTCCAGAGAGAGGAATGAGCTCGGCGAAGAAGAAAGGTGTGAGGAGGGGTGGAGTGAAGGGAGAAGGATAAAAAGTATCCGACACTTTTATTTCGACAATGCCGGGTATCCCCGCTAGTCGTTAAAAAAATGTATAACATTTCTGCAATCCAACAACATTTGATACAAATAAACTTCCATATATCCTTGACTTTTTCATCAAGTAACAGCAATGAATGTCCAACAGTCTTTGTCTTATTGCCGTTCAATGTAAGGCGGGGACACTTTAGTGATAGTCTCATTAGTATGAGACGTGATCCTCAATTGGTTTCACACTGACTTTACCTTATATATTTGTTTGTTTTTTTTTCTTCTTTCTGTGGTCATCTCAAAGATAATACATATCAGAATAATCGCCAAGCTCTGTATGTCTAAATGATATTTGGTATTGCTTTACGGCATATCAACCCGAATTCAGTAATATTGGAAGAAGCTTTTTATGCTTCAAGTGTGTTTATATCTTCAAATATTTATTTGTAGATTTTGATTTGCTTGTTTTGCTTTAAAGCATATTAACCTTTTCGTATCATTTAATGTCGAACCCAATAATTTTAGAAAACGTTTTTACGCTTCAACTTCTTTACATATTAACATGTTATTTGGTTTGATTGTTTCATAGAAGGAAAAATCTTATTGAGTTTTGCAAAGGAAAAAAGGTAAAATAATAATAACATCGTTTTCTGGTTCATTTTTGTTGAGGAAGCCAGTATATACGGACAGCCTAATCTGGTAGCGTCAAATGCCCTAACAGGTATTATCACTCAGGGCCAAAGTGGACCTTACAGCAATTGTGTTCAAAGACAACTTCACATTCCTTACAGCCTCCGAATGAAACTGTATCACTTGATGTCTTCTAAAATCATACCCGAAACTTAGTAAAGAATGAATATTAATAAGATTTATTTGACTGCGAATTTTACGTCGGTTAGTGCAATTTTAAATTGAAGATGTCACAGCCAGAATCAGTTGTATGCAGGCGTACTTGCAACGAATTAGTCTATATTTTTAGCATATCATTGAATGGCGATTAAAATACGGCTGTGAATTCCTGGCTGAAATATAGTGGTCAAACGTAAGCTGAAATATGATCGCTTTACGGAGACGATTGAATTTTATTTTATAACTAAAAGCGCTACTCGGCGTTTCCCAGGATCATATAAATGACATAAAAGAAATAAAATTTCGTTTGAACACATCTGCTATTCTTAGGATATTGAGCTCTTTTTTATGACTATATATGATCTTCTATCCTGCTCAAATCCGAGTAGATATACTTGTATAAAATAGTATAACAAAACATATTGATGTCCATTTTCTCGGGAAACACGGACTTTAAACATAGTTGCTCTATCTAATGAGCACTCTTTTATTATTATATACGACTTACCGGGTATGATATTGTAATATTACTTTTATGACCCCCCCCCCGATCAATGACGTGTACATTTTCTTGTATAAACTAGAAAAACAAAACACTGTGACATCGTTTTATCTAAGCGACGCGACCTTTAAACATACCTGCTCTATCCAAGATATGGAGCACTTTTAATTAACAATCATACACATTACTATGAGTAATACAGTATTAGTCCTGTTTTGCTTTAAGGCAACATCCTGTACCTTGTCTAATATACAACATAGTAAAAAAAAAATTAAGTCTTTCTCATGAGCAATGCTTTGTTTTAAACGCCTGCTCTATCTAGAATATTGAACACTTTTGATTGCTATGTACCAATTTCCAGATATGTTACTCTATTATTTCTATTATACATACCGGGAAACACCACACAGAGTTTTCTATAAATAGTATAAGACAACATAGTGATCTTGTTTTGTTTTTTATTATTTATTTTTCTTTCTGGGCAATGCAGTTATTAAACATACATGCTCTATTCATAATATTTCATAATATTGAGCATTTCGGATTTACTCACATATACCATCACCCGATATGATATTGGATTATTAGTCGCATTGCTCCTGGACAACGGTATACTTTGTCTGGTGTACATCATAATAACAAAAGACAAAGAAGTAAATTCTCCCAGTAAACACTGCGATTAAACACAGCTGCTCTATCTAGGATATTGAGCACCTTTTGATTACTATGTAGGTATTACCAAATAATATATGGTACTATTAGTATTATGACTCCCAACCATGCTGAGGACTAATTAAGGAATGAACAAAGGAGATTACAAATTGCATTGACTAAGGTCATGCATTTTATACCTCAGTTGCAGATATTGACAGTTTGAGAACTTAAGAAAGCAACACTTGTCATTGTTGTGCGTCAGAAGCAGAGACGTGTCATTGAAATATTGGCAAAAGTGCAGTGAGATTGGTGGTGATTGTGTAGAACAATAAATTATGAAGTACAGAAGGTCGTTCGTTTTAATGGTACTACGGCTGTCTTCGTATCTCTTCAACATTTGAGTTGAAAAAATAGGAGGCTTTACATTTGGAATGATCTTCGTGTGATAAAGCGCACCGAAGACGCCCATGTACAGTCATTGTTCATCGCTTGCAAAAGTGTGTAGAGAATGGTGGTGACTATTTAAAAAATAAATTCTCGAGTAAAAACGTTGGCTAGTTTTAATTGTACAACTTCCATCTTCGTTACTCTTTAACTTTTTTAGTTTAAAAATAGGAGACTTTATTTTTGGAACAACCCTCGTAGCATTTATTTGACTACAAATTCTCAGTCAGTAAGTGTGATTATGAATTGAAGTGGGCCATCAAAGCCCGAATCAGTCGTATACAGGTTTGTTTGCAACGCAGAGCTCCACATTTAGAGCATATCATTGAATGTCGTTTAAAAGATGGTTGAGAATTCATGAGATAAACTTGGTGGAAAACTCAAACGTAAGCTTGTGTCCTATATAATAAAATAATAAATACGGAATCTGCATTAATCAAAATATATTTAAGCGCATTTTACGACCGGACAGTGCCGGGAGGCCTGCTAGTACTTCTATAAAGCCACCGTTCGCCCACACATGGACTGTTGCCACATTTGAGCTGATGAACAACCATTAATCTCTAGTTCTTGAACAGGGTGCAAAAGAGAGTTATAGGCCCCGCAGCGTCAAGATGATGACGTAAAACGCTGGTATTTCACCATCACACATTACACTGAGAGAATTCATTTAGTAAAAGTTCTATATTTACTAATTGCAATATGGTTTTTCATTAAAAATGGTTTCAAAATATGTAAAACTCACTCTTTATCATAAATCAAACACTGAACCCTAACACTAAACAATATTGGCCTTGGGACAAGATCAAAGTGTAGTATCTGTTCTTCAGATGCTGCACTTCAATTTCTTGTTCTCTGTCAGTGGAGGAGAAATCCTTCACGACTGAGACAATTTTTATTTTTGTTCCTTTTCTCCACGTTAAAAATCGACCCTGGTGTCTATCTCTGTCCCGTGGAGAGCCATTGTAAATAGGAACACTGAATATTTACATTAATTAAGTCAATAAACATTACAACCATATACATAAAAAAAGATTATGGTATTACGCGTTTTTCATTGTACATTGCAATCAGCATTCTTGTAATGATTGAACACTTACATTAACCATAACTTGGAAGCGACATCGTTTCTTCATTGTTATTATTAAATGAATAATTTCATAACGGTTTTATTCTATATCGATTTTCTTTTTATATTTATCTCTATAATTTTATTTGCTAGTTTTAATATTACACGATCGAATTATATTACGACCAAAGCCCACACGCAGACGCTACGGATGAGCAGTATAGTAATAATATTTCACATTTACAAACATTTAAAATATGGCTTACGAATGGCCTGCTGATAGTTACTTTATTTTAAGCAAACGCGAACTATTTATTAGTTGACGCGTTTATATTAATGTTGTATATGAAAAAAAGTGAAAGCATACAGAGATAAAACTGTTACAGATTCTGATCTTTCTTATTTCACTATCTTAAAGAGACTTGAGAATTTGGAGAATTTGGAACACTTACATATAAAGCATATTCGTTTAACGTTTATTAAACTGTTCGTTGTCATCCGCTGTTGTTGAATAAATAATGGTGAAATTTAATAAATACTTCATTACGTATCGATTTTCTGTTTGCAATGTAAATATCACGGTTGTACATTATAATAATAACACTGGTTTTAAAAAAAATTGATTGAGGCAAGAATGGAAATAGTTTTTTTTTTTTTTTTTTTTGGGGTGTGCTGAAGTCAAATTTATGAATAGTTTTGCTGTATCACATCTAGTTTTCTGGCTTTTAAATAATCTGGTTTTTGTATAAACATAGAATATATGTGAATACTTCAAGAGTTCCAGCAGCTTATAACAGATAAATCAGGATAAAGAACACTGATTGAATCAATATACTTGCATGACACAGTTACACAATTCAAAGAACCACAGACAGTCAAAAGCGTGTTTTCTTAGAAGATCTGGTGTATTTTGCCTCTGGAATGTCACGCAAGAGTATCTAACAGAAGTCTCCTATCATGTCGGGGTTCCATTTGCCTTGATAGTTGCTCTCCATATTCGTAATGTCTTGGTGGAATATTTCTCCGTGTTCATCATTCACTGCTCCAAGGTTTGACAGGAATAAATTGAGGTAGGAATGAAAAAATAAATTTTGAATGACATTCGGCACTCCATATCCTCATAAGACTTTAGCAACTTCTGAATACAGGCTGTGTAATCTGGTACACGTGTGTTATCCAGGAGTCCACTACAGGCCGACGTGAATGCTTCCCATGCTCTCCGATCCTTTCCTTTAAACACCTCAAAATAAGCACTTCGCGGATCTGGGGTCCGAAAATGTTCCCCTCTTTGAGCTTAGCAGCACTAAGACCTGGGAACACATTTTACACACAAAATAGTGAAAGTAGGCGGTTCTTAGAAGAGAAGTGATGGTTTGCCGCTGTGCAACTCTTGTAAAGTCCCCATACACATAACAGAAAGAATTGGCCTTGTTGAGGCATCCTCGACGTCTTAACGTGCTTGAAGCCATTGGAGAATCTGAAAATATTACAAAATATTGTAAAACTAAATCATATACAAGGCAATAAAATGTGCATTTTAGCAACCCAAAAGATGTGTAATACGATAGTTTAGGGACACCAACCTCCAGCACCGCCTGTGAGCGAGACAAAATCTTCCAATGACTTTCAGAGCACTACCGGGTGTGGATTGAGACCTGCAGCCTTAACTGTCAAAATCTGTCTTGATATATATATATATATATATATATATATATATATATATATATATATATATATATATATATATATATATATATATATAACGAAATGCTAAGCCAGAAGTCGCACAATATTAAAATTACAGCTTTTATGTACCGTATATGCACAAAAATGTACACTATGAATATCCAACAAAACTAGAGATGATGAGAAAAACGGATTTCAAATTAAAATTCAGTTCCCCCAAATTAGGTAAAAACGGGTATTTTTGTGCTTGCCTAAATTTCTTTGTATACCAGTATAATCTTTCGCCTGCTCTAACATAAATACATATAACTAATGATTGCGTTTAAAAGGTTCATGGCTAATAGTTTTAATAAACGCCAAATATTAACCAATACGTATACTAATTAACTTTGTAAAAATTACAGGCATCCACATATATAAAACTAGCAGGGCGCCTGACGTTGCCTGATCAAAAATACACTTAAATGCGACATTTTAATTCATGCAGATTTCGTTTTATTATTATAAAGCCAATTCTCGATTGTGCAAATATGAATTAATGATTGCAAAAGTAAAAAACATGACTTGAATGTCATCAGTTAGAATTAAAATCGAAATCAAAACATATAGCGCTCCAACATTAGCCGTTGCTGTTTGAGCTATCATCAGTTGGATATTGTTGTGGGGTACAAATCACCCCTATTTGAGAAGTAAATGGGATAAGCCAGTCCTATGAATACCACTGGTTGCAGAGACTAAAGGAAGACATTCATATCATATTTTACCGCATGCTACGAACACGTTCCTTTCATACCACTTTAGTGGCTCCTGTATTCTTTATGATAAATACATATTATATTTATACATTTTCCACTACTTGTAGTTTCTTTCATTTGTGACCCCTAGCACGGGTCTACAACATATATGAAAAGCTAAAAGTGAACTAACATTAACGTATGAATGTATAGATATACATTTGCGCTTGTGTACAATAAAACTCTAAGTTGACTTACGCCTGTCAAGTTCCAATTTTTCCAATTTTGGCCCACTTAGCAGCTGTTTTTACCAACAAAAACGCATAAAAAACGGTCCGCAAAAAATGCAATTATTTAACTCGCCTCGCACCGCTCTGCGACCTCGTGTCTCGAAGATGCAGTTTGCAAAAATGGAGACAGACAGACAAACATAGTGAGTTTTATATATAAGATTATGTCTATTGTCTTATGTCATATGTCTATTATGTATATACGACATAATCGCGTTAACAGATCGGTTCCCGTTATATCACCGAAGTTAAGCAACGTTGAGCTTGGCCAGTACTAAAATGGGTGACCATTTGTGACTTCCAGGTGCTGCATGTGCTCTCCGCTAATCTCCGTATTGTTTCCAGTCGTGTTGGACTTTTCCTTGCCACTGGACTCAAGCAGTGCCGATTCAAGAGAGGTGTGGTTTGGGATTGCGCAACCCTTGCCTCAAAATTACACGCGCAGCTACCTGTACAGGGGGTATCCATTGTCACTTGAAACTAAAGAGAGGCATCGATCGATCGATGTCTACTGTTATGCTTACATGCTTTACAATCAGAGTAATAATATTGAATTGTTTGAGTAAAAACAAGGAATTATCGATAATCGATAATCAATCATGTAGTAGACAACAAGAAAGTAAATATTTAATTTTAAGAAAATATTTGATAAATTGAAAAGGCTTTATTACAAAAAATTTTATTGATGCCCTTTTTTATTTTTTTATTTTTTTTATTTTTGTTTACTTTTGATTTTTAAGTTATCATTCCTGTCAATTCAACTATTTAACAAAATGTGGAAAATATAACAGTAAAATTATAGCATAGTGCATATGAGCGCGTGGGAAAATATGAGTGAAGAGATTAGCAGCAGCAGTAGCCGGAAAAAGCGCATATGCAAATTAGGAAGTGTGCCGCGAGAAGAATAGGGAAAAGAGGAGAAACATGCACCACGTAGTAGGAGAAGTGCGGGTCGAATAAAATGGACCTGTAAAGCATGCGGGCGAAGGAAGGAAAAACACACACCAGGCTAGTTGGACATGTGGCAGCGAGAGACTTTTTACATGGTGTCGAGACGGGAAAGTAACGGTAATAAAAAAAATTTGTTAAAAAAAAAAATGTCGACCCGGATTTTTATTTAATTTCTTTATAGTTTTATTTTTATGAATTACTAAAATAAAGTTTAACGCCAGATAACGTAACACGAAGGTTAACCATACAAACTTATACTTTGTTAATATAGAACACGAAACATATTTTGTTGTGGAATAAGAAAAACAAAATTAAATGGATACACTCCCTGGTCCATAAATGGTTATTCTTACTAAGAATTAAATCTACACTAAATAAATGTGAACAACATATATACAATATAACATGAGGGCATATCAATTGCGTCATATATAACGTCACGAATGATGTCACATCTATAGCAGGTCAGCAAAGCAGGATTTGAAAATTCAG
>NC_136489.1:98335949-98423449 GCF_053919585.1 Euprymna scolopes | reverse complement strand
ATATATATATATATATATGACGTCATTGTGAACAAACAACTCAACAGACACAAATACGGATTTATTATGACACCAGTAAGACGCGTGTACCGGCGTTGCTCGGTGGAAGTATTACCCCCTACGCCACCTGGAAAATAGCAATGAAACTACGGCCAAAATTAATGTAGCGTGCCGCAATACCAATTTTAGTATCTATAAACCCATTCTTAACACGAGGATTTGATTATATGCTGTGATTTTTCTGTGCTTTCACTTAATGTGTCAAATAAAAGTAGGTTAGTGTGGCCTATTAGGTAGCAGGTGCTACTGTCCGCCTGTAATACATAATGAAAATAAAAGAATGAAGTAAAAGTGTATCATAACCTAGTGTATTTGTTCTAGAGGGAACAACGTATAAGGAGGAAAACAAACAACCAAAAAACACTGCGGCAGACCTGAACAATGATTCACGTGGCCTTTTAACTTTGGCGTAATTTTTGCCGGTGATTATCATCGAGTACAGACTTAATTTTCAGATTTAAAAAAAATTAAGTTAGTGTTTTTTTTTTCGGGAATCAATTTTTGACATCATTCTAATAAATAGAACACACTTTTTTGCCACATCAGTTGTTAATACTTTCCCTTTTAGCTAAAAAAGTGAATCTTTACTGTAGTAGAAAGTTATAATTTCAAATTTAAGCCTATAAGAGCTGATAATCGACTGAAAAATTTACGAATAAATGGAAAATAAAAAAAGGAAATGGTAGGGGCAGCATTGGCAAGTCAACTAATTCTTTTGTTGTTATTTTTTATTATTTTGCAATCTACAAGTTGTGTGCTTTAAAGGTTCTAAAAGGGTGGAAGTGTCCAATAACTGACTCTAATTGGGTTGCCAGACTTTACTAAATATTTGAAGTCAAATCTTTCAGAAAAAAGGGTAAATTGATAACTATAGTCAGATTTTCAAAATCAAAAAAGCCAAATTGAAAATAACAAAGAGCGTGTACTTAAATATATAAACATATATGTATTTTACACGTCATTATTGTTATTTTTTGTGTGCTTGTATAAATTGGTGATATTTTCAACCGATGGATTTCATATACATTTCTATATTGAAGAGTTTAGTTTCCAAGTAATCTCGTTTTGTATTCCAATGTGTTCTGAAAAAAATTACTGAATTTTATTTAAAGAAATGTGTTACGGAAAGAAAATTGTTGGCAAAAACTAAGTTCGTTTTATTTCATTCAATAAACTCCCGTATTATTTTTCTTGTTTTTGCATATAAAAGGACGCAAATATTTGAGAGCTTCAAGTTATTCCAGAGTTAACATCTTCAATAGCCAAATTCTCTATATAGCATTATCAAAGGTAATGTTCCATGTTCCAAAAACGTTGATTGTTTCTCAACGCCTTTCATACCCACCTTAATTAGACGACATTTATAGGCTTTCCGGTAGTCTGTAAACGAATAAAACATGTAACATTGTTGCTGACAAATAGTCTTGCCATAAGCTAAACAATACGCGTACGTGCGTTGTTTGGCTGGCCGTCGGAAAACATAACGTTATTTAATTAAAAAATTGTTGAAGACAATTTTACATGCGAGATTCATTATCATAATACCAGAAAACGTATAAATTGCATCAAATCGCATGGAAAAGATAAAATAATTAACAAATAAACTTCGTATTTTAAATTAGTTTTTGTTTGTATTTTTGGGGAGAAATCTTAATATAAAAGACGCAAATATTTGGGAGCTAAACTCTTCAATATATAAATATATATAAAATGCGTCGATTTTTAAAATAATCAATCTACACGTAGTGTGTTTAATGGTAATAAAAAACTCGATCACAAGGACTGTGTAATTTTTTGTGTTTTGACGAAGACATCGACGACTTATAGTAGATAGCGTTTTTTTAAATTTTGTAAAAGAAAGTAAATAAACGGGTTTCGTTTAATGATTTTCTATCTCTCTTGTATTTTTAGAGCTTACATGACTGTAATGACCTATGCATTAAATAAACTTGACGCCGGGCGAAATAATATGTCTTTTAGTGACGTCATGTTTTAATGTAGTAAGCGTTCGTTTATAAAGCAAAGAACTGGATTCTGGACTACGAGAATTTTCAACCAAACAGAATGGACGAACTTTGGCGATGGAGCCTTTATCATTTATGAATCAGAAATTGGAAAGATTATGTTAGATTTATGTATGTATGAGCCGGTTACGGTCGATGTAATAACAGAATCTGTGGAATGTGTAGAATTCGTCTCGGTGACAACTAGTGTCAGTGGTAGGACTAAATATTTAGAGAGAAAATATAGACTCCATGCCCTATAGATGTTGTGAGTGTGATGGTGTTGCTCGTAGAGTGCAATGTTGTATTTTATTATCACGAATGAATGTGTCTGCAAAGTTGTTCGAAAGTTACATAAGATAATGATTATTAACCAATATGTATTGGATTTGTATGTGACATCTTTTATTGCAAACCTACGATACTTTGGGCCAGAGGAGAAAATTCTGCAGTCATTTTATTATACAGTAGAACCCCGGCACACGGTGGCCCTCGGGTACGTTTTTCTCAGGTTATGATGTGGTATACGATGTTGTCCGTCCTGGTTACGGTGTGTACCCCGCCTTAAGGTGTTATTTATAATGTTATTTTATTATATACATGTGCATTATATACTGTACTATGTTTTTGTACTAATTTTAATGCCGTATCCCTATATATATAGTAAGTTATAAAATGTATATGGCGATTAAGCTACACTGAATATTCCGCGTTTCATCCACTCTAGGATTCTTCAGGCTTATGCGCGAATTCTGTGGTTGTTTGTCGTTTTTATATGCGCATCTTCTATTGAAATTTTAGTTAGCCAATCAGCTTTCTAGTATCCACCGCGCCCTTCCTATCAGCCAATGAGCATGCATTTATCGGACAAATGCCTATTTGACATCTGGTTGACCTGTTCCTTTGTGTGTGCTCTATTTAGCCTGGATATTTACTTTCTTGATCTGTTTTAAATCTAGGTTAGTGTTTTTTTATTAATGTTAGTTTATATATAAATATATATATGTGTACACACATATATGCACATATATGCACATATATATATATATATATATATATATATGCATACATATATGTGTGATCGTTTACGTATATTCATATTTATTTAATTTATTTATTTGTTTATTTTCTATTGTTTTTGTTAGTTTTAAAACTATTTTGTATCGCCATCCTAGAGTAAATTTTATCTTGTGAACACAGTTATTTGCTATTTCTCTTCTACAGTTTAATAGATGTTGGGGTTCTTTAAAGTACAGGATAGCAAATTTTTCATGAAGGCATAATCTACATGGGTCGTCTAGGTCCCTACACGTGGTAGCTTGTCTTATTATTTTCCATTCGACTACCGGCGAATGTCCGCTTTCCTTGAGTTCCCAGTATTATATATATATATATATATATATATATATATATATATATATATATATATATATATATATATATATATATATTGGAAGTTTTGCAACTTTTAAAACTATACGAAAGGAAATCTTTATTCCTAAATCATTCTTTTGCCTGTAAGTAAAGTAATTTCTTGGAGCCGTTTTTGCTTTTTATCTTTTTGTAAAAGTTTACGCTTATCTTAGGAATACTGCAAAGATCATGAGATTATTTCTGTGTAAAGTCTTAAAAATCAATAGGTCACATTACTGATGCTACCACTCTATGAGATACATAGATATCCGAGTGTTCAACCAAAGTTCTCCCTTACTTCACTGTTGAGACAATAAAACAATGAAGAACATTCATATCCCTTTCTAAAACCAACCATTGGATTATGTTACAGTATATGTTTATTGTTATCACTTGGCCATATCGAATTTCTTAACAAGAATTCATTGAGTCTAATAAGTACCCAGCTACACGATATTACTTGAAGTATCATCACTAGGATAGAGTGCACCATTCTTCGTAATGAGCCAGTGTATAGCCTTGCTCTGAAAATAATATTCGGGCTTCAAATATTTTTTTTTATTTTGAATATTTGTTTAGGATTTACTTGTAGAGTGGAGTGGGCTTATGTCAAGTTGTCATGACGAACCCTTGTACAGAGAGGCAGAAAACACGCGAGGACAGTGTCTAGCAAATAATTTAGCCTATATATTTATATTCAAGATATATATATATATATATATATATATATTCAAGCACGTCTGATTGAACACGACGGAATTATTCTTTTTTCCGATCTTTCTGGATATCTTTTCTATTTGTCGAGCGGTCTTTTTAATTTCGGCAGGCATGCTATATAAAATGGCGCCCAAAAGTTTTTTTAGGCAATATTCTTCTCTTATGACCGAACAACAACTTTTGGGCGCCATTTTATATAACATGACTGCCGAAATTTAAAAAACCTGTCGGCAAATGGACAAGATATCCAGAAAGATCGGAAAAAGAATAACTCCGTCGTGTTCAATCAGGCCTGCCTGAATAATGAGTGCTGCCAATATATATATATATATATATATATATATATATATATATATATATATATATATATATATATATATATATATATGCGTGCGCGTTTGTGTGTGTACTAAATATCAAGCGGAATTTCCATGAACAAAGTTTCTGTCCAACACATTACAACGGAGTTGCAGACTGCATCATCGTATTCAAAGCCAATATGAGCAAATACTTTCCACAAAATTTTCTCTTAGAACTAAATTTTCCCATTCCTTTCATCATTGGCAATCCTCTCATAATAGTTATCATTCAACAGACACCTATTTCTCTCATTGGCCCATATTCTCGAGTAACTTTTGGTCTTAGTAATAATTTGTTAAATATTTTCATATTAACATCAGTAAAGAGGAGAAAACAACTTCGTAAATTTCACTTCTTTAATTCTGTCCTCGTATATAATGAGCGATATTTCTGGCAAAATGGGAAGAATTGCTGTTTTCTAGTTCGTAATCTTTCTATTAAATACTTATCTTGCGATGGTTCTTTTGATCTTGAATATTATTTTTCAGCTCCTTATATCAAGTCGCTCCATGCTTTATCTGGGTCGATTTCCATGAAAATAACTCTTACTTAGAACAATCTTGTTTTGTTGTAATAAGAAAATATTTAAAAACAAGTATTCTCTTGAGAAATTATGACGTGTCATCGAAATATGTGTTAATACTTAATTTTTGAATAGAGATTTCTAAAGCTTATTTTTACGAATGTAAGTGGATACATAATCTAGTATCATTTACTCTTAAAATTTGCTGTTCTTTTTGTAATTAGATAAAGAAAATACTTGCGAGGCGGCATATAACTGAGAATAGTAAAAGACCAGATTCAGGAATTATTGGTTTAGTTGATTTGTATTACGGCATATCAACCCTTTTCGAATCCAGTTATTTCGAAAACAGTTTATATGGTCCAGGTTCTTTATATCTTCAAATATTTATTTGTAGAATTTGGTTTGGTTTGGGTTGGTTGATTTACGGCATAGTAAATCATTTTGGGTAATTAACTGCCGTATCCAGTTATTTTGGAAATAGTATTCTTGTTGCATCCAGTTATTTTGTAGAAGGATGTTATTCTTCAAGCTTTGTGTATCTTCAGTCGCTAGTTTGTAGTGTTTTGTTTGGTGGTTTTATAGTGGATTTTAACGTTTGTGTTTCCTGCCCTGCAGAACACGAATGAGTTTTTCAATGGGAGACGGAAAAGAGTTACAGTATGAATGTTTGGTAAATTGTAAGTTAAGAAAACAGTCAGAAAGTGGGGAGATAAAAGGAGAAAGAGGAAATGTGAAAAGGGAAAAGGAAGAAAGCGTGTTTTTTTGTTTTTGGCTTTGCAGAAGATAATTAAGTTTTGCAAAAAGAAGAAGAAAACCAAAAGGAAGTAGAATCAATGTTAGGTGCATTTCGTCTTAGGAAGCCAATATCTTCAGACATCCTGATCTGGTAGCATCAGTGATTGAGATGTGACATGCAAAAACGTTTTTTAAACTTCTATAGGGGGCTCAAGTATTAAAGCTAGAGCATGAGGGTTGAAATGAAACGACATTAGAGATACGTGATGAGACTTTACAATTGTACATCGATCTTGTTAATATCTATATATAGTTCTGAAGAATCTAGAAAGTACATAATCTTGAAATGTACATGAATGTGGAGCAGAAAAGTATTCCAATATTTCTATCGTACAAATAGGCTTGAACCCGTGACGTGAAGGCTGAAAAGTAAGTGGTGGTGTGTGTAAGGATGTTGGTTGAGCAAAAAAAAAATAGAAGTAGTAATCAGGCTCGAACCCGTAACACGCCAAACGAAAAAAGATGAAAAAACGACGAAACAGTCTTATCGATGCGACGTCAAGAGCAGTCAAAATAACGCTTTTTTGTGGCGTCGTTGACGCGAGGTTTAAAAAATGTCAGCGAAAAAAAACGACCTTCCTCGCAGAAAATACCCAGTGGAGGTAGAAGGAATTATTTATTATTTATTTATTTTTTTATTTTTTTGCCAATTTTTCGATATTTATCGTCGGAAGGGTCGAGCTTCAAAAGGATACCGATCTTGAGGGAGAGAGAGAGAGAGAGAGAGAGAGAGAGAGAGAGAGAGAGAGAGAAATGGGGAGAGATCAATACTGGTGAGTCTTGTTTCAAACAAAACATATAAAAGTAATTAATTGTCTATAGTTCTGGGATGAGGTGATTTCATTATGGATTTCGTTTTTCGGACTCACTTCCTCATTTTCAGTGTTTTTTCCACTACGTTTCGGCCGTATCATCCTTCGGTTTTCTTCGGGTCTATCTCGAACTCGGGAACTGTTTTTTTTTGGAATTTCGAACCCAACCCTTTATTGTTACGGGGGTACCATGTTCTCGTTCCATTCAGGCCGTCCCTGCTGCTACCGCTTAATGCTGTTAAAAGAAACGGCACACATGCTAGGACATAACAACCTCCTGAGGAAACCGAGTATAGAACTGAACACAATTTGGGAACCTCTAATCATAAGAGCGAACCCAGAATAACAACTTAGGTTTAACAGTCCCAAAGATTGACACATCCCAAACAGTCCCAAAGATTGATACATCATCGTCCTAGTGACACATGGCCGAGGCGACAAAGACGTTGGATCAGACATTGCAAGTCTCCAAGTTGCTGAGTTCAATCCTGAGCGAAAGCAGTGGCAGTGACAACACAATGGCAGCAGCAACAGCATTAAGCGGTAGCAGCAGGGACGGCCTGAATGGAACGAGAACATGGTAACAACAAAGGGTTGGCTTCGAAATTCCAAAAAAAAAAAACAGTTCCCGAGTTCGAGATACATCTGAAGAAGGATGATACGGCCGAAACGTAGTGGAAAAAACATTGAAGATGAGGAAGTGAGCCCGAAAAATGAAATCGATAATATAAAAGTAAGTATACATATAATTATTTTATAACAAAGAAGAAATTAAAACTCAAAAATAATTATATATTTATTTTAGAATATTTGATAAACATATGTGTATGTTACATTTTAACGAAGGCACACACACACACACATATATATATATATTAAACCATATTTTTCGATGTACATTATCACACAAAATACGTCTTCACATTTTCTTCAATTCTTGGATTAAGTTATAAATTGTTCAGATTATTTGTAATTTGCAATGACAGCAACAAGTTCCTTACTTTTAGCTCATTTCAGAGTATGCTATAAACTCCTACCATAATTGACATACTGTCTATCATTCTAGCGTTAGTCACTCTCTGTATATTAACATTCTTGCTGGATCGTTTAACACTCCTTCTCCTTTTTCTTTATATATATACGTCGAGAAACATTCGTCCCCATAGACACATTATTTATTTATAGATAAAATTGTTGGATCTCTAGTAACATTTCAGACTGCAGAAAATTTGGTCGTGTGTTCGAATCTTGCTATAGTCATATCATATTACATTTGACAAAATGTCGTTAATGTAGATGGCAACTATGAATAATCAAAACAAGCTTTATCAAAGATGAAACTTTTAATCTCATAATTGAAAAGACATAGTTTGGTGTTACATAGGAGACGTCACAGTAAAGAAAACTGAATTGTTTTTATTTCGTCTTTGATAAATTTTCGATTAAAAAAGACTAAATACCATTCAACCAATTTCAGGTTTTAAAAACTACATGCTACAGTAGACCTGTTGCTGTGTAAGAAAAGTATCCTGATACTGAACCTGACGTTTGTTTCTCTAGATTAGGTGCTGTTTTGATGTACCATAAATCGTATTTATTATTATTGGTTATTAATGAAAAACACAGAATTCTCACTTTCAACAACATTGGTCCTGTTAATCCTCTTGAGTTGAGTGGCATCCTCCTTTTTTATATTCCAGCAGTAGTTCGTTAGCATGCAGAATTTGAACCAGATGTAACTCACTATCCGTTGGGCTTTGCTCGGAACATGACGCCATCCTTTCGTGTTAGGCTATAATCTGACGTCAGAAGCAGATTAGTCAATCAATGCGCGGAAAAGTAGCAGACGAATTTTTGGAGAAAATATTGGAAGTAAAAAAATATCAATAAATTAAGCAAACAGCACACCTTCAAACGCACTTTCCTAACGACTTTATAAAAGATAATAATCTCCACCTTGGATCAACAGTTGCAGACGACGGAAAATATCTTTTCAAATTGCCAAACGATTAATCCCTTTTTTGTCGCCATCTGAACATCTGAAACCATATATCGGAGAGCTGCCCGGTTAACGAAGTTTCTTCTGCATCCACTGTCTCTTCGCCACTCCCCACCCATTTTGACATCGTCTGATGCGACCGTAGAAAAGTATATTTAATCCTAAATGAATACTTTGGTAAAAAAAAAAAACGTTTCCCAGCCTCACCCTAAAGGAAAAATCTTTTTCATGAAAAGAAAAAAATTAAATAATAAAATAATGCAAAAAAAAAAATAATAATACATGAAAAATACAAAAAAGTGTTTTCTCTAACTTCAAAAAATATGAAAAAACTAAAAAACTAGTTATATTTTTATAGTTTGATTTTTTTTTTTTTGCCAATAAACAAAAATGGATGAAAAATACAACTTACTTGTGTGTGTGTTTTTTGTTGCTGTTTTTTACTTGGAAAATTTTGTTACAATAATAAAACAGAAATTTGTTACGGTATTGTTTCTTTTTTATTTTCGTTATATTTTTTCTGGTGATTTTATTATATTTAATGTTTTCTTCGGTATTTTTCCTGAGTAGAGTTATTACGCTTTAATAATCGGCGACACTCGGCGAAAGCCAGAAGTTGACGTCATTCCCGGGAAAATCCGAGGGGATAGTGAGTTACGTCTGGTTCAAATTTTGCACAAGTACCCATTTTCTTTTAAAACGTTTCCCCATCTCTGAAATAACCTGATCAAATCTCTCGCCATGTTCATCACGCACATCACTAATATTCTTCGTAAAATTCTCGAAATTCGACAAAAAGAAGGCCATTGTGCATATACAAATCGCCACAGATGTCTTGTACTTTTGTAGGGTTGCACAGTGATATTAGTCCTGCTTAACTGTTTTCTTTGATTTATTCTTAATTATGTGTTTGTAATCCAAATATTCCACGCATTGTCTCAACATTCAAGAAGTTGTACTCTCAAATGCATCAAATGCATAAAGTTTCTATAAGTTGTACACCTTAATACACCGAATAAATTAATTAATTGCAGCTTCCGTGGTTGAAATAATGCCCAAAAAAGGCTGTATGACCTACTTGTGAACAAAGATATAGAAATTGGTTTCAATTATTAAAATCTAGGCGATGCCCTTTTATCTTCTCTGCAAGCTCTTTCCTACTGAAGAGACATTGTGAGCCTGTGTCTACTCTATCGCTATTTTCATGGCAAGTGTTCGACTGGGCTCCAATCAATGATCCCCCTCGCCAATCCTTCACACCAAACAATCATCTAGCCAAAATCACTATCAATAAATTCCCCCATACTCTATCGGTGCATAAACTTAAACGCGGATTCCATGAACAAAACTTCTTTAGTAAAACTTGTTGCCTGTGGAACTCGGTTTCGTTGGTTAGCTTTCCAGCTTACTACAATATCGTTATCGTTAAGTCCAATGTAAACAAATTCTTATTGTACCGAGCACGTTAATAATTTAATTATACCAAATTTACACCACACACGATTACCGCGCTACTGTCCCAATAACAACAATACACACATTAACCCTTATTCTCGGGTGGACTCCCGGGCCTTGATATATGGTAGACCCTTTGTAAAAAAAAACAAAAAACTATGATTGAACTGAAATTAAAGTCACACAATTAAAAATATTCTAATTGTTAAGTTTTCTGATCACTTCGTTAATTGCTTATAAGGAAAGGTGAATATTACGGCAATCTACATAGATGGGTTACGTTTTCTACACACTTTCTACTTACTATCTCTCATATTTAATACTCAGCGAACAAAGACAAAAAAACATATGCTTATTATACAGTATGACTCAAAAAATATCACGCATAAAATCTATTAATATATACCTATAAAAGTGAAAATGTTTGTATTTCTGTGTGTGTGTACATTTCCCTACCAAATTAATCTGTCAATTTTCAGTCTCCAGATTCGATATTTGCCATAAGGGGTATTGAGATTTGGGAAAATATTTTTTTCATTGGTTTTTGGCCAGAAATTTGGCTGTCAAGGGATCAAAGTTCAACGATTTTTTTTTTTGAAAATTCTACCAAACTCCTTCGCCAATTTTAGGTCTAAACACTTGAAATTTTAGATGTAGGTTACTTGGGCATGGATCAAACATTTTAACTTGACTTGAGCCCAAAACGTGTAATGTTAAGAGGTCAAAGTTTAAAAAATTTGACCGCTCAGCCAATTTTTGGTCTTAACATTTGAAATTTTACATACAGTTTATTCATACATAAAATAAGCTATTTAATCATGTTTTTTGCCGAGAATTAGACTATCAGCGGGTCAAAGTTCAAAAGATTTTACATTTGCTGTCTCTAGCAAACTATTGAGCCAATTTTGGACCTAAACATTGGAAATTTTACATAAAGGGTATTCAGATATGCAGCAAGCTTTTTAATCAGTATTTGGGCGAAAATTTTACTGCTAAGAAATCAAAGTTGTCCTAATATACAGTGCAGACTTGGCTCCCTCATCTAGTATTACCTTTGCAGATTCTTCCATATATCTCCACCAATTTGGGGTTGAAACACTTCAAATTTTAAATATAGGTTACCTGCTCAAACATATATATATATATATATATATATACGTATGCACATAAAGTTATGAACAGTACATAAGATCAGAGCAAAGCTTGGCTGAATTTCTAGTCGTTAATAAAATGCAAAATGTTTTCTGCAATCTAATAATGTTTGTTTTAAAGTTTTTGTCTTGTCCACCACGTTTCAGCCATGAATACCAAACAGTATTTGTTTTATGACCATATAATAATATACCGGATATTTAATAATCGTCTCATCAGTAGGAGCTGTGATTCTGAATAAGCTTCACATTACCGGATCGTAATCCCCCCCGCCAGCTAATTCTATGTTTGATTGTGTTATCTCAAAGATAATGTCTATCAGAACAATCATCAGATTATTCCTAAACTTCATTCATTCATTTCATAATCAGATGATTATTGTTGATGTAGGTTTCACGATAAATTTCTAGTTAGAATCCTTTCTTAAAAGACATCGCGTGCGTACAAGAGGGCCCACGTGAATGTTGACAACATCCTAAGTGAAAGTTTCTTGTGGAGCGAACTGGATTCGAACTTGCCACAGTCAGGTTATCAGTCTGTGTCTCTAACCACTTAGACACCGCCACCTCCAATTTCTAAATTGAGATGGACCATCACAGACAACAGTGATACAGCAAAACCAGGCATAAGATGGAGTTTATTTTTTACGAAATGTTATTGGATTCTAGAAAGGATTGTCAACGTTATTAACGATTCATCTGGATCACCCTGTACAGGGGCGGGTTGAATATTGTACGGTTGCGTGTGTCAGTTTGGACGCTGTGGTTATTCACTACGAATTAATTTCGGGCGGATTTACCGTCGATGCCAACTTGTAATTCGATTGACTATAGTTAATATTTATCATTGTTTGGGAAAAACACTTGGTATTGGTTAACAGAAAGCGATCTCTACTGCTGCAAGACAATGTAAGAACTCATATCGCTCAAAGGAACCTGAATAAATTTGAAAGAATCAAACTAAAGCCACACCTAATTTACAGTGCAGACTTGGCTCTCTTATGTAGTATTACTTGTTACGATACGTTATCAACTTTAGGCAAAAGTACCAAAGAGGAAGTGGAATTTTAGAAGGGCATTTTTCGCCTCAGAGCACAAGAGCTCATATCAGCGTGGGATGAAAGAACTGGTAGATAAATGATGCAAGAAGATGGATTCTACTTTAAATTAGATGCTATTCTTCTGCAATTTGATGAATAAAGCAAATAAGGTATGGAGACTTTTTCTAACAAAGTTTTTTTAGCTATCTAACTTGTTGTATTAGTGTTAATTTGAAATCTTTTAACTGGCATTGGTCACCTGCGCCTTTTCAAAAGATTCATTACGAAGAAGAGGGCAAGCATTTCTCTTTTTTATTATTGAAATGCTAGCAGAGAGACCCGGGGTTGCGAGGGATTGAATAAAGATCAACGAATGTTCCACACATTCAATATTCTTATTGTCATCGAAATCGTTGAACTTGCCTATTTTTCAATCAAATCGAGTGATTGCTTTATCTAGTCGGGGACCCACCACGGTGTATCAAGAGGAAGCTTAAAATGCCTCCCAGTGATTTAGTCCACAATAGATGGTAGTCTAAATTTCACTATCGAGAACCTATTTTTGAAGTTTATAAAATTATTTTTTATTTAATGACTTGCATTAAAGTTTAAAATTTGAAAGTCAAGCTGCATGGTCCATTGTGCTCTAAACGGGAACATTCATTTTGAACAAGTCACTCTCTATTAAAAGAACCTACTATTGTTTTTATACGCTTGGCTCTTCTGCTTGTGCAGTGATAAAACTTCTCAAATGCGCTTGTGATGTTAGACTGTATAAAGGTGTTAACTTTGGTCAAAATTTGCCTCTTCCTTCTTCAATCAGATTTATTTTCGATTATCGATTTTCGATACTTATCGGGGGTATTCCAATACAAAATTATCTAAAAGCATTCCCCGAAAAATCAAATACATGTGTGTGAAATTTCAAAACAAAAATCGGTCCAGCTGTTTTGGAGTCCATGGGAAATTATAACACACACAGAGACACACACAGGCACACACAGGTAAAGTGCCTTTTATATATAAGCAGAGCTTAAGATTTATTTAAAATATTAAGATTTATTGTGTGGCATATCGACCTATCTACAGACTGACTAAGTCTCCTTAGTGATGGGAGGTCGCAGCTAAAGAACTATCGAAAATCTTGAAAGTAAGAGAACTACTTTTATTCGACATTGTTTTGTGAAGTCACGTTTAGGCAACAAATTTGAAGATAATGAAATAATTAATTAGAAGATTAGGATTGCGTGTTTGTTTCTATTTTGATCATGTTTCAGAAGAGATTAAAGAAATAGCAATTCAGTCGGTTTGAATGTTAATAGAGTTAATGCAAGTGGTTTGCAGGAAGTGAGCCATTCCAGGTATCAGGTAGCCTTTTTGCTTGGAAATAGAGTTGAAGGAATCAATTTCGCGGTGAAGAAATGGAAAATGGAGAAAAATAGAGTGAGTACGAAAGAAAGAGAGGGGGTGGATAAAAGGGGAAAAGTGTGTTAAGATGAGGACGGTAGAGGAATTGATGACGAAATGAAGAGTCGAAAATCGGTGAGTTGGACAAATTGACGATTTAAACGAAGACGGATATTTTTAAGATGAACTCATTTAATCTGTAAAAATACAACAACAAAAGACTGATGAATGGTAAGGCCGACTGTTGGAAGGACAGATCCCATATTTAAATGCATGGACGCATTGAAAAGTGTTATTTCTAAACGTGACAGATTAAAAACGAAGAAGGCGAAAAGGGAAAGTGGATGCAAAAGTAAATGTATAAAAACTAGAAAAGAAGACGAAAAAAAGAAGAAGAACAAGAAAAAGAACAACGACAAAACAACAATAACAACTAAACAACAACAACAAAACAAGAACAAGAAGACAACGACAAGGGAATGGATGAAGAACAACAACAAGACTAAGAAAAGAAAAACAACAACAGCAATACAAGAAAGAACAGAAACAAGAAAAAAAAACGAGGAAAAAATGAAAATTTGAAAAAAGGAGAACTAGAAGAGGGGCGAAAATTTAAAAAAAAAAAGATGAAGATTACAAATAAATTGTATTTCAAGCATATCATAATACATTTTTAGATCTTACCTTTCATTAATAGGATAAAATACGCAAAATAGTCTGGTATAGACACACATACGCAAATACACCACACACACGCACACAAACATATGCATATGTAGATCTTGATTTTCATTTCATTTTCACTATTGAATCCTTTTTTGTAATTATGGATTTTCTAATGAAAAATGCAAAGTCTGCGATATGTTAAAATTTATAGATCCAAGATTTTAAACTACATTTTTTTTAATATTAAATAATCAAAGCTTTTTTCTACTATGAATTGGTTTTTTAGATTTTTATGGCTAAAGTGTTTTTCTCTTAGCTATTTCACTGTCTGGTATCCATAGTACTTGAGCTTTTTATGCGTAATAATTCCTTTATAATTTCATGTGCTAACATATAAGTCCATCAGAATTTCGTTGCAATACAATCAAACTGTCATCATAAAATAACAAACAAGAAGTCAATTTTTCTATCAGACAAAGATATATATATATATATATATATATATATATATATATATATATATATATATATATATATATATATATATATATAGGGTGTCCACAAAGTCTAGCTACTTAATGTAGGAAGACTTTGTGGACACCCTGTATATTACGCAGCCAGACTTTGTGGGCACCATGTAGATTATGTAGCCAGATTTGTACACACCCTTTAGATTATGTAGCCAGACTTTGTGGGCACCCTTTAGATTATGCAGCCAGACTTTGTGGGCACCCTTTAGATTATGCAGCCAGACTTTGTGGACACCCTGTAGATTATGCAGCCAGACTTTGTGGACACTATGTAGATTATGTAGCTAGACTTTTTGGGCACCATGTAGATTATGTAGCCAGACTTTGTGGACACCCTATATATATATATATATATATATATATATATATATATATATATATATATTATTGTTATTATTATTATTGTTGTTGTTGTTGTTATTATTATTATTATTATTATTATTATTATACTATATAACATATATATATATTATAATATATATTATTATTATTATTATTATTATTATTATACTATATAACATAATATATTATATATATATATTTCTGTAGAAATATATTTTTCTTATTATATACCAATCTTTATATAAGAAGCTCAATGTGAATACAGAGCAAGGGCATGAGTTAAGGGCATAATAGATTCACTAATTGATATAATTATTAAGGGATTGATTTTGCGCTACGAAACAGACACTGTCAAGAACTGTACAAATCAATTGATGTAAAGGAATAAAATATAAAATTGTCAACATCATGTATTTTAGAATATAAATTTTTGTCATTTATCATATATATATATATATATATATATATTCTCAAGTCTATAATAAAGATCAATGTGCAATTATATATACATAGATAAATATATGTACTTCATTCTGTAAAGCTAAAGTAAAAACACGTGATATGTTTTTACCTTGGACGAAACAATTGTCAAGTGGCAAATGTAACGCAGCAAACAAATAGCAAGTCAGACAATAATTGTACACTTTTTTCCGCCTGCAATTAATTCAAAAAGAAATCCTCAACTAGCGTAACTTGGGGTCATTGCGCCAAATTCGGGAGTAATTGCGCCAACTAAAAAAAATGCTCTTTGCATGCATGGTTGCCAAAAGAGTACTTTTAGCTAGTCGGCGCAATTGCCGCGGACTTGGCACAATTACCCCAAAGTACAGTATATAATAAAGAGTGTGAGGATTTTTCTTTATTCGGGTCATTTATAACTTAAAATATTGCATGATTAACATTTTTTTAATTCAATTTAACATTATATAATCATCTCTTAATGCTGCAATACTTTAAATTATAAATTTTACTAATATTTTTACTAGAATATTTTGCCCTTTACTTTTCCGTGTTTAAATCTTAACCATATTACTTTTCATGCTTTCATTTTCCTATTGTAATCTATGATTTTTTCAGGCTTCCAGCAAATTCACTTGTTCTTTGTTTAAATTCAGTCTTATTTTTTGCCCCCATAAACACATATATATATAAGTAGAAAAGTCAATATATTGTAGAATTAAATTCACAATATTGTACTCAAAACAATGAATATAAGATAAAGGAGAATTTCAAAGAAAAGCTCTCCGCCTTAGAGGAAAAGGTAAGTATAGATAGGTATCAATTTTTAAAAAACTTCTAATAGAAAAATTGACAGAAAATTATGTTTATAGATAAAATGGAAAGGAAAACTCAACAATATCTAATATGCATGGTTGTAAAAATCCATGGTATGGTATAATAAATTATGAGGGTTATCTATTTTATTTTTACTTTCATCATATTTTACTTTGGTTTTGATACCCCCAAATTCTAAACTATCTCTTTACAACCCTTCCTTTTTATAACCTATCATACTTTCATAAATCAGAGTCCATTTTCTGTTGGCTGTTTTTGAACCCAGTCAACGACGGGTACTTTTGCTAGTATATATATATATATATATATATATATATATATATATATATATATATATATATATATATATACATTCGCCGGGGTACCCAGCGTTTCCCAGGTGTGGAGAGATGGTGTTATAGGGATATTGAGAAACGGCCAAGCGTAAAAAGGAGTATATCTGCCCGATAGAAAAATAAAAGAAAGGATAAAACTGACCAAAAATTGACATTAATAACCCTATTTTAATGTTAAAACTTAAAAAAAAATAAAAAAAACACTCCGTTACATTGGCGCGAAGGTGATGGGGAAATAAAAGAAGGGAAAATAAAGAAGAAACGACCGAAAAAAAATGTCAAAAATAACCCTGTTAAAACTTTTTTGAAAAAACAAGCAAAAAAATCCGTTACGTGACGCGAAATCTAGAGCTTACGGTGCAGCCTCGATGACCACTACTCCACGATGAAGTCAGCAAACTAACGTCGTTTTTTTCTTCTGTTTACACCAATTCAAGAAAGAACGCAATACGCACATGCGTGGTTGTCTAAATCGTTATTTTGCTATCCTCTCTCGTTGCAAACGTGTATTTCTATAAGAAATAATTTACCGTTTCTTTCTAATTCTTACATATTATTCGACCGAGACATCACTCTTTCAGACGGTACATGTTTCGATCCGGGCTGATGCCGCTGAGAAAAGTTTTTGGGAAACATACAAACACATACACATATATTTTGCCTTTTATATATTACACTATCGGGGGTACCTGGCCTTGCCCGGGTATCGAGAGGTTTTATGGTAAGGGTATTGACAACTGAGCCCTATAAAATGTTTCAAATCCCCCTAAAAAATGGAAGCATCAATTACTCGTGTGAGCGAAATAAATAAACAAATAATTAATCAAACGAAACGAAAATTATCCAATCCCCTTAGAAAAATGAAAATAGCAGCGAGTACCCGTGCGAGTGGGAAAAAATGTAGTAAGCAGGCAAGAGGAAAAGAAAGAGAAAGAAGCGAAGTCGTATGTAATGTTGTCCACGGTTAGTAACTGTGGCCACCATTATATACGACGTCGCCGCCATTTAAATTAAGCTTATTTATTTCAAGGCGTGAATGACTTTGCAAAAAATTCGACGAAAAAGTGATCCCTACTTGTAAAAATAACGGCCCAGTTGACGGTCACACTTTTGGCCAATTTTCGGATATTTGTCATCCGAGATCGAGCTTTCAAACAATTTTTTTAGTGTTCGTCGCGTGTGTCGAAAGTTTTAGCGAGGCATACAAACATATACACACACACACTAACAGACGTTGTAAATTTATATAATTGATATAAGATATATAAGATATATATATATATATATATATAAATATATAATCTTTTTCTCTCTTTTTTATTCTTTTTTGCTTTATTTGCATTTTATCCTTTTATCCTTTTTCTCCTTGCATTTCTCTTTATTTTTCTCTGTCTCTCTTCCCCTCCTTCTCTCTTTATTTCCATTCCAAAAGCTAATTCTTTCCATTCATTAACTTTCCTATCATATATTCTATTCCTGCTCTCTCTCTACTCCCAACTTTCCTCATCATTTCAAAAACATTCACGTTAAACTGTTTTTAAAATTTAACTTCTAACCAGAATAGTCCCCTCCCCTCTTCGAAATCTGTTCGGTTGATCTGAACTGGCATTTTACTCAACACTCACAGCACATGTTTCTTTGTTCTCTGTTAAAATCATCCGAAACTCCTTTTCCTAAAAAGCCCCAGTCTCTTCAGGTGTGGTCATATAATTTACACTCGAAGCTGTTAACTTTTTTTTTTAATTATTTATTTGCATTTTTCGGAGACGAGGAAAACGGATTTATTGTTCCCTTCTTCTTCTTCTTCTTCTTCTTCTTCTTATTATTATTATTATTATTATTATTATTATTATTATTATTATTATTATTATTATCATTATTATCATTATTATTATTATTATTATTATTATTATTATTATTATTATCATTATTATTATTATTTCCGTTTCAAAATGCAGGAAAGTCGATTTCAATTGAAACGCATATCCGGAGGAAGTTTATTCCCATCATTAAACTCAAGCGGGGAACAGGAGTATGCGTTTACTGGCCTCCAGCCAGTCTCCCACTATGCTTTCTTTACAATAGATTATCTTTTCGGAATATCACAAAAGCTGATATACTTTAGAAGCGTCCATTCAATCTACGCGCTTAATAATGGAAATGCCGTTTCAAACTTAAAATGTGATAGACTGAGACGAGTCTTTTCTTATAGCTACATGTATGGATCTGGAAAAATATTTTAAAATTAAGCATGGCAGACTAAGGGGTACTCATGCTTTATAAGGACGTGCTATCGTCCACATTTTCCAGGCAGTTTACATAAAACGCCGGAAGGTGCCGAACAGAAATTACGTGATTTTTTTTTGTTTGTTTCTTTTTGTTATTAGGAATTCAATGAAAAATAAATTTTATAAAACGAAACAATATTTTTCTGGTTGTTAGGATAAAAAAAAATACATAGAATTCTTATTCGAGAAGAAAATTAACGTTCAAATCCAGAACTTTCATTTTAAAGGAAGTTCCATGAATGAATATTTTTAACAAATAAAAACTGATAGCAAACAAAAAGAAATTTTTGATTTTTATATATGATTTTTAGGGGTTTTTATGGCGTCTTTGTTCCAATCAGAATAAATAATCATTTTTTATATATTAATAAACCAATAATAGCATTTAAATGTTTTCTTTAATGACATTTTATTGATTCAGAGTTTCGGCACCTTTCGGCGTTTTACGTAAACTGCCCGGAAAATTCCGACCATAGGACGGTCCTTATTCTGCACAAGAACCGACATAGAAAACTGTGAAACTTGCACATAAGAGGCCAATATATGTAATTCAGAAAATTAACTGTTACAGACTGACCGACAGATAAATCATTCTATGACTATATAAACTGGCATGCGTCCACTTAGTGATACCAATGCTATTTCACCATCATATAAGACAGACTGGATGTCCGACGGACAAAACTTTTCAGGGAGCTGCGAGGACGTGAAGTTATTTTTCATGTAAGTCCATGCAGATGTTTAATTTCTTACGGATCATGTGTGGATTTTTGTTCAAAGAAACATTACGTTCATACATATTCGTTTTTACAATTTATAATTGCTTTAGCAACTTTAAAAGTCAAACCAAAATAAAGCACATTAAACATTATTCTTTCAAAACATTTGGTTTCATTGTTTTTTATTCAAAATATAACGACTGAGTTTTACTGTTGGCTTAGCGATAACAATGGTGGTAAATATTTAATCCATTTGGGGTCCTTGTGCATTACTGTGAAGAAACCATTTGTTTTGTTTGTTTTTTTAATTTGGCGATTTCGAGAGTTCACATCAGGGGCAGACAAATAAAATTTTCGAATGCGTATTCTTTTAGAAAGTTTCTGTTACAAATTGAATTAAAATAAATTTAAGTAATTTATAATAGCACAAACTATAGGGCTTTTAGTACAAAATAGAGATTTTTCTTTCGTAACAAAGTCAAATTTCTGAAATTTTCGTAACTATAAGATATTAATAATCATTAAACTTTATTTTTTGTAATAGAATGAAAGTTGTCAAAATGTATGACTTTTAACATTAATAAATATTTTGAATGAATGAAAGTTGTCTACCCTACTGTGCACTCTCAAAATCTCCAAACTGAAAACAAAAAAGGTGTTCAATTTTGTAATTAAATTATAAATGTACGAAGCTGAGAGTGTACCTTGTGTTTTACTCTCGGCAGCCTCTCGCTTTTCCCATCATTCCCTTAAGTGTCGATATTCCATGACGGTTGTGTCTGACAACGTATGTATTTCCAACTGTGTCACCCGTTCTTTCAAGTGTATTCAAATATCAGTTTAAGGTAATAAACAATCGATTTCCTTTACATTGCGATGTTATTCTAACAGTGAAGCGCGTGACTAATAATTAACCAAATTCTATAGAATGGACATAATTTCATTGATGGTAATGTACTTAATTTATTTATGCTATATTTGTGTTTAGAAATCATATCAAACAAAATTTTGTCAAGAGAAAGTATTCGTTGATTACTTTCAGAATATGTCATTGTACATTGTTTTCACACGGAATCCTAACATGAAAATTTCACACTTCCAAACTACCTTCACGAACTTTCCTCTTCAAAACAAACTCAGGCCACTTGATACGGTTATGTTGCTTGAGAAATAAATGGGTTTAGTTATAAGAGTCTGTCCTTCAGATTACAAAGTTTTGCAGTACTAAATTGTAGTCTTGCCTGGATGCTATGTAAAATGATTATGCATGAAATTGTGGTAGTAGCAAACATTCCGATCATGCAGGAAAATTTTATGCCAGAAATTTGTGAAGGAATTATTGGTGCATTTGATACTTTCTTGCACTTGAAAAGGTACGATAAGTTGATGTCAGTATGGCATATAACATCACCACTTCATTGACGATGTCGATTGCGATGCAGATGAAAGGTTAAAAATGCTACCCAAACTTCGGCTCATACACCAGAACCGTTCAGTTGAACTCTAATGTCATTCCTAAAACGATATTTTGAAATTTAGTTTTCATATACTTCCATAGCTTTAGGTGTTTGATTATAATGGCTTTGCTGATCGGTTTAACATATCTTGAACTTTAAAAATCTTACACTGGTTGCTTCTACAGAAAACTACCAGCTAACACCATTTAAATATCACTGTACTTGTATTATCAACGTTATTTCTCATTTTAGTGCGATTTTTTTTATATCAGCCTCGGATAACATTTTATTCTAGTTTTCTTTTATCCTAATCTTGTATGATCTTTTCGATTGTTTTGACTCTTGTTTTATCTTTATTTCAGTAAATAATTTCTTAGAAGTAAAGAGGGTACTTTCTGGATCTAATACTTGATGCATATATTAGACTAGGAGGGAGACACGACATTGCCCGCAATTGAATGAGAATTAACGAATATTTCACGCTCATATTTTTATTGTGATCAAAATCGGTGAAGTCGACCATTTTTCAATCAAATTGATTGATTCTCTGCTACAGGTGGGGGGGGAATCATGGTGCACTGTTTTTGAGTCCATAAAGAACGAACTCCTCACACGCGGTGACAAACTTCCTTTGATATAATAGTAAAGATACATAGATAGTCAAGTGTCTAATCAAGATTTTCAAACAGTGAAAATCAGTAAATCAGTCAATAACACTAAGTATTTCGTTCCAACTCCTCGGCTTAACGTTCACTGGAAACATGAGTTGGAACAGATATATCGAAGGCATTGCCAAAGCTGCTGCTCTGTCTCTCTCTCTCTCTCTCTCTCTCTCTCTCTCTCTCTCTCTCTCTGCCGTGATAGAAAGTTACGCACCAAAGTATCCTATACATCTACAAGGCTACCATTCGCCCATGTATGGAGCATTGTTTTGTTGTCACATTTAGCTGGTGTATCTGCTACTTGTCTCTCACTCCTGGACAGTCGCGAACTTGATAGGTCCTGAACAGTCATCTAATCTTCAACCTCTGTCTCTTCAACGAACTATTGCATCCCTCTGCCTGCTTTACAAGTATTTTAATGGTAGATGCTCGGACGAACGACAAGTTTTTGTACTCCTTCGGCGTAAATATCCCCAACAAACCTGACAAGCACCAAAGTCCCACCCCTATACAGTAGCGATTCCCAGATGTCAAAAACTAATAGTTTCTTCCCCAGAACTGCTAGACTTTGAAATTCCCTTCCAGTTCCTGCTTCCTCAACTCTTCTGACATGCATAAGTTCAAGTGTAATGTAAATAAACATCTTGCTGCTCAACTCCCTACATAGTATCCCTGCAAATTATGTCCCTTATAGTAGCCCCTACATCAAAATGGTACTGCTCCTTGTTTGGGGTGAAAATGTAATACAAAATTACCTTCTCAATTAACCAGTTTTTTTACATAGGCATCACCACTTATCAAGGCCTATAGACAACTCGAAGATAAGGGTTAAAATGTACAGTAGTCAATTGGACAATATAGTAATCGTTAGTAATGGAAATTCGGCAAAATTTTTAACTTAAGTGGAACGGATCATCAAGAACTTGTTTACGTTAGACTTGCTGACAATCAGATTGTAGTCAGCTGGAAAGCGGGAAAACGGAAGACAGCTCCACAAGCGTGCAGTTCTAAGAAAGAAGCTTTGTTCATGGAATCTACGTTTAGGTTTAGGCACAGATAAATAGTGGGGTGAATTATTGATAGTGTTTTCAGCTAGATGAGTGTTTCTTGTGAAAGTTTTGCGAGGGTGGGGCATAGATTGAAGCTCAGTCGAACACTTTCCATGAAAATAACGATAAAGTAAAGACAAACTCGCAACATCTCTTCTGTGAGAAAGAAGTTGCAGGGAAGAGAAAAGGGCATCTCCTACAAGGGTACGAAGTCTATTTTGAACTCTATCAAGGCAGGACAAGTCCTTTCTAGCAGCTCCTGCTCAGATGTGGAAGCAGTACTCCATCCTTGGACGTACCTGGCTCTTATATAGATAGAGAATGGCATCAGCAGTGAGATACCTACTGGATCGATTGAAGGACCCCACAATTTTTCCAGCGGCTTTGCCAACAGATTTTATGTACGTGTTCCATTTCAAATCAGGAGTAAAGACCAAGCCCAGAAGCTTGTAAAAACATGAGGCCTCCCCAGGATGAGAGCCATTCATTTCAATTAATGCCAGATGGATATCAAAGCGTTGATGATGTAAAGATAAAAGCTTGGTTTTAGATGCATTTAAAGTAACTAGCCACCCCTTTCCCCATTGTATCAAGTGCTCAAGGTCAGACAAGAGAGAATCGGAGAGAACTTGATAGTTTACTGTTTTAGATGTGCTACCATAAATGGTAGTGTCATCAGCATAAATGTCTACAAATGATGTAAGGATGTGATTTAGAAAATCATTAATGTAGATCAGGAAAACGTTAGGCCCAGGATGGATCCCTGAAGGACTCCAGCATTAATATTACGAGTTTCTGATTTTTGTCCATCAACTACTAATCTTAAGAACCTAGCAGAGAGAAATGATTTTATAATTGAGAAAACATTTCCAGCTATACCGTAGCTGGAGATATTGTGAAGTAAACGTTTATACCATACCCTATCAAAAGCCTTCGATATGTCAAGAGCAATTGCCCTAGAAAGGTTGCCTCCGTCGAGAGATTATCTAATCCTATGAGATATACCCGTTAGCACATGTGCTGTAGATCTAGCAGAACGGAAGCCATATTCTGTGTCACTAAGAAGTTTAATTTTGCTGAAATGGTTTATTTCTTCTCTATTTAACACGGATTCCAGTAACTTACTCATGACGCACAGGAGACTTATTATGAAATTTTTCAGGGTGTTGGGAAGCAATTCTTCTTTAGACAACGTTTAAACAGTTTTCTAAGTATGGCGGCAAGTTCTGATTCAAGTTTTTTGAGTACTATAATTGGAATACCATCAGGACCGGTTGCTTTACTGGAATCAAGGGTTTTTATTAGCTTCCTAACATCACGTACAAATATTTGTATAGCAGATAGCGTGTTTTCTGATACAGAAGGGAATTTTGGGGGTTGGTGACCTTGGTTGCAAAGGGTAGAATTAGCTGCAAAGTTCTTGGCAAAGAGTTTGGCTTTGTCTGATGCTGACGAGATTACCCCAGGTCCATTGATGATAGTTGGGATAGAGCACACGCTTCTGTTCAGGATTCTGTTTGCTATTTGCCAAAACTGGTGGGAACCAAGCCGCTGCTCAGCTACTTTGGACTTGACGGACTGAGCATACAACTCTCTTGCGTTCTTTATGACTTTTTTACAATGGTTTCTGGCAGTCCTGAAAGCGGTTTCAGTCTTGTTACATCTATTACGTTGGAAGCAATGGAAAAAGTGATTTCTCTGCGCAATGGCAGCAGCACATTCTGGAGAGAACCATGGCTGGCTGTTAAGTTTTTGCTGGAACTTTTTCGAGGGTATAAAATGGTCTATACCTACAATTAACAATGTTCTCAGGTCTGATACTATAGAGGACACATCCTTTTTAAACATTTTTCAACAGAGTGGTGGGAAGATCCAAGTGAAGACAGAACGGAAACTGAACATAGTTCAGGGCAAGTTGTAAAAAAAAGGTCTTGGAGACTCGCGTACTGGCCGTCAGTGCCGGGCACACGGGTGGGTTCGTGAACAATCTGAGTGAGGTCATAAGCAATGGAGAAATCGTGACAGAACCTCCCCCTCATCATCGGTCTTGTTTGAGTGGGTTACCCATTTTACATTGTGAACATTGAAGTCTCCATATACGTGAATATTAGCTAAAGGATAAGCAGATAGGACGTGGTCAATTTTCTCAGATATGCTTTTAAATATAGTAACTCCGCTGTACATGTCCACGGCGATCTTGGGGGTCAGATTTGGAAGTTAAGTTAGAGTATCCTTTAATTACGAACTCATCTAGGGGAATAGTCTGTCCAATGCCAGTTTCGCTTAGGAACAATAGGTCTGGTTTAGTCTCCTGTAATTGGGTTTCAACCTCTGGAAAGTTAGAACGTAGACTCCTGATGTTGGAAAAGGAGACATGAGAGTGGGGGTCTACGTTGGAAGTAGGAGTGTATTTTTATTAATACTTGTCATGATGGAGTTTGGGGATTTGTGAACTAGGTCGACAGACTTACTTACAGCAGGACAGAGAGTAAGAGAGAAAAAGAAACGGAGATTTTTTTTATTTTTAAAGTATTTTTGTGGTTGTCCCTTCGTCTTACCTGATTTCCCGGCAAGAATTCATCTGATCTACTGGAGTATGTAGCTTAGTGTTGTTACTGATGTAATATAATTAGAAGGCGAATCGTTCCTTGTATGAGACAGAATTGAGATCTTATTTGGCCTTCGAATATTATGCCATTTTTAATATTTACTTAAGGTTTACTTGAAAGGGTGAAGTGTCATCTTGTCGGGTTTTCCTGACCAAACTTTTGTACAGAGAAGGCGAACACAACGCGGTTGATATCTATTAGATAATTCACATGTCCCGACCAAGACGTTTGACTAATTCAACGAATAATAAACCGTCTGTGAAACCAGTAACGATACGTGTTTTTCTTGCAACTGTCAGACGTCGTTTCAATTGACCTGCAATATAATATGACACTGTTAGAAAAGCTATTAAATACGTAACTAAATCTAACATTGTATGCAGCTTACCGAAATGATTAATATTTTTCATGCATTCTTAGCGATTTAAGAATTCTTCAATGTACCAAGTTTCGCTTTTGTATGGTTATTGATATTCTAAAATATTTTTTTAAATGTGATCTTTAATAAATTGTGTACCACAGTTTATCTATATTGTCGTCAAATAAGTAACATGCTGCGTAGTGTCCTTCTCAAAAACGATCGCTTGTTTTCGTAGTATACGATCGAATTAGTTATGTAGTCTTTTTGTAGATCAAATATCGCAGACAAGATGTTTACCGAGATGTTAAGACAAAAACAGAAATGCAGCTGAAAATAGAGTTTCCTATTTATCAAAACAATGTAAAAACTTGATACTTTCATACCCGATAAATATAATGGCTTTAATGTAAGATTAAAAGTAAGAGCTATAGAATTCCAATATACTTTCAGTAAATTCTATTCACAACTATATGTCTGCATTCTTGCCTACATGTTTTGCTCTAAAAATTGTTTAACCTCTTTCTGGCGTTCGTTTTCTTATGTCTATTTTTTTGCCATTCTAGAATAATTGTTTTTAATCGATTCGTGTTAAATAATCTCCAATTACTACTTATGTCCTTCTTTTCTAAAACTTTAATCAACTCCACAGTTTTAACAATCGTGTACTTTTGGTCTGTAAACTGGACTAAATAATTACATATCTATGTATAATAGCGATTGGCCATTTAATTGAAGAATCCCGTAATTGATTTTTTTTTTTTGCGTTATTCAAACGTCAAACTATGCTATGATATTAAATTATAGAGTTCCCTTCCCTCCAAAGCTACGCAGCGAATCATTGATAAGATTTATAAACCTTCGTTTATGTATGACGTCTTCACCAAATTTCAGTCGTGAATATTTAACAATCTTTTTTATTTCCGTTCAACGATAACCACAACCAGATATCGCATGTAAAACATCTTTCTTAAAACTGTTCTGAATTGGACTGTCCGGTTAAACTGTCAGTAACTGACACACTTCTTCTCTAAGCTCCGTCCTGATACAAGTTCTTGTAGTCTTTTTAAGTTCGGGAAAAATTTGGGATTGTTTTGATAGGTATTATTTTCGAGATAACCCTATAAGTTTTGGGCTGACCATCCGCTGAAATTGAATCCCATTCAGGATCATACCTTCTACTGGTTAAACTATTACCAAATCCCACCAATATGATTAAACGGCTATAAATCAAATGTAACAGAGCGCGGACGCGCGTATGGCAGCAGCAACAGTTGTTCGACATCCGGCCTATGTACATTACCGCGCCGTGTGCGAGAAGACGTTACGGCGAGGAAGAAGGAAAGAAAAAGATTATAATGAAAGAAAAACCTGGCACCAAGTACAGAAACAGACGTGTTACACACGTAGTCCGAGAGCGACAGCGAAAGACGTGTCCTAAACATGGCGGGGAAGAGGCTGGGTAGCACATGTTCGACACGGCAGAGTCTTGTTAGGCATATTAGAGTAGGAGAAAACTTTGAACAAGGGACAAGGCGTTATTCTGCAAGTACCTGTTAATAAATGTCTGTTGTTTCAACTAAAAAATATGGGTCGAATTCTTTCCTTGTCTTTGTTTCCTTGCGACTGTCTGCATACAATGTCTGGGTACCGACAGTTAACATGTAGCGAATACGTTACCGGAAGAGTGTTGGACTCTTGTGATTGAAACCGGGTGGACAAATCAATAATGGACTAGATTTTTATTTGTACCAAATAGAGTGTAGAATTTTATTTAGGATTCTGTATGCTTCTATTGATTCCATTAACCTAGATCTAAGAGCATAGCTACTGACTATTGTTCGATACTTTATATAAAAGTGTTCAATAATCAATGCAGCTATTTATTCAAAATAAAAGTTTCATTTGCACAAACATATCAAATCTACAAATCCGTGAAAATGTTTCGTTCGTAGATTTAATAAGCAACGATCTGTTAGACTTTCGTGACTGGAACCGGATCGACAAATCAAGAAAAGACTGAAGTTTATTTGTACTAAATATGGTTAGAATACAGAAAGGATTGCGAATTTTATTAACGATTCAATCGTGACATTTGGAAAGAAAGTGTTATCCGGTATTGTTTTATATAATTTTACTAAACTTTAATCTCCTTTCTTTCCTTTTTAATTTCATGTTTTCTTTTGTTTTGTTTTGTTTTTTGTTTTGTTTGTTTTTTGTTTTTCTTTTAGCTAAATCCAAAGAGCATATACTTTTATGATTACGACATCATGTATTTCTGTTACAATCTGTAATAGCATCATGCAATTTTTAACCATTCTTTAAGAGTCAACTTTAAATCCCTTTGTCTTTAGCGGTGACATATCCTCACATTTTTAAAGTTCAAAACTTAATTATTTCTATTTTTGCGAAGTTGTTTTCGTTTTCGTTTCTTGTCGTGTTTTTTACTTGTAAGTAAATCCTATTGTTATCTTAAAACTTTCCAAGAATCAAATTCTTTTAAAAAATTTCCAAGATAATGTTAGAACATTTGTGTGTGTGTATGTGTTTTGTTTTCATATACGCAATGAAAAATACTACAGCCAAATATATCCTAAGCCAATTTAAAATCGGCATAGAAAATCTGAAAAATTAAAGAAAGAAAAAGAAAAAAAAATTAATTACATTTCAGTGAGAAGATCACAGCACCAAAATGATTGAAAATAAATCCTTGTAAAGACATGACTTATTATGAGATACTCCAGCTTAATTAATAGACAGGATTTTAGTAAGTAATAAAAACACATATCAACAAAATATACATGATTGCATTAAAAGTTTTGTAATACTTTAATACATATGTTAAAGTTTTCTGAACGTGTACCACAAAACTGGAGTAGTTAAAGCTGTGAAAAGCCCACATTGTGATAAATAGTACTGGGCTTTTTGGTTCGCTGACACGTTGTATGTTGCTTCTCTCTTTGTCTTATTTGAGTGTCATAAACATAAATTTCGGACCTTATGCTGAACTATAGCATTGCGGAGGAAACCAAATAAACATATATTGTTGATTGTGTTTGACGACATTTTAACCATCGTTTTTACCGAGACAGTATAATTTACCTGCATTACGGATTTCTAAATGATTTTTATGTTCTTTCTAAACAAAGCATATTGCTATCGAGACGTAATGAGCTACTGTAATAGGAGTCAGATTTATAAGGGATAAAACTGATCGGGGAGTTGGGCAGAAAGTTTTTTGTTTATATTACATTACGTTTATTTCGAAGAGATCTTTACATAAAGCGCCTGTTCTACCAAAATAGTCACCAATTCATAACTCGCCAGACTCAATGTGGGTTAACTTTGGTGATTACAAGAAAACGTGTTTTATGCGAAGGTGCAGTCGGCGTCGGTCACGGTATGGTGGACAAATCATTCACAAACATTCGACCGGTTGGATTTCAAATAAGTTAATTATCAGGTCCGAACCAGAACCGTAGAATTCACAGTCTTCGTTTATTTATCTAGTCATAATTCGGGTTTGATTTTCTGAACAAGAATGAAACGGTGTATTTAGCATAAAGGTGACGGTGCTATTAATAAACGAGTAAATACTCTGGTTTTGGTTTCGGTTCTAACTGATGGCGCGCAAATTATATATATATATATATATATATATATATATATATATATATATATATATATACAATCATTATGGTTTTTTACTACTTCTATATGAGGAACATCTACCTTGTAATCTTTGGCTACCCGTGAACAAGTTGGACCTAGTTGGCTTTCAAGGTTCTCTCTCCATCGGTTTTTTCTTTTTTTGCCTTTCTTCTATATCTTTTTATTTTTTCGAGGTCCATTTTATCGCTTTAAATGTCCAGCTTTTGTTTGTATAGCTCAAAATCTGGCCATTTACGTTTAGCCGTTCATATGGTGATGATGATGTCACTTACTCCAATTTACTGTCTGATCCAAGTTTTTTTTTTTTCTTTCGCACAAACTGGTGTCGAGCATATGTTCCATTTCGCATTGAGCTACTTATAACTTCTTTTTGCTGCCAAAGTTTCATGTCTCACAATGGACATGATGTATTCATTTAACACTTTCTGTTTGATTTTCATCGTGGACTTTCTACTCTTCATGATGTTGTCTCCTTTAAAAGAGGTTGTGTATTCAAGCGGAATTCAGCATATACGCCCACTCATTACCACCTTCTATAGGTAGATGTAAACTTTCTCAACATTTTTACCGTTCATTGTCTGGAGCTTCTCTGGTGTGTTTCTTGAACATGACTTGGTTTCTTCGATGTGTACTTTAAGGCTAACTATATGACTAGCATTTTAAATGTCATAAAAGAATTCCTCTCTCCCAGGGATTACCATAACTTTTCATTTTTGTCAGCAGAGCGGGAGTGTAATGTCCGTTTTGGTGCCACCTTTCAGGAATTATCCCCCCTCTTTTCGACAGTAATTAAAATGTAATATCTTTTTTTGTGTGGTGATGAAAGTATTCTCCTTGGTAGCAAATAAATTGTCATTATCAATAGCATTTCTCTTCATACCTTGATTAGAACTGTGCATTTGGCAATGTTGTCAACCCTCTTTACAAGCATTAGTTAATAATATTTGGTTTTGTCGTACTCAGTGTTGTCAGGCAACAAGAAAATTCCTTACATCAGGCAAGTAAGTTTGCCTTATAACTTGCCGTACAAACAACCTCATAGTTGTTGGCCAGTGGCGAAATTTTTGATTGCCCATTATTTACTACAACTATAAATTTTCCAGAAATAGCATTTTCTTTGCATTTTCTGGTAACTTCGTTATTAAATCCGCTCACTTCATATGTACTATACTTTCGCTCTAGAAGATCTAACTTCTCTTCTTTTGAGCGGATTATATACCTACAGTGTTTTTTATGATTAGTTGTAATTCCTATATGTTTTCCAATATCGTAAGGGTGAGCTATATTGTACCTATCATTTGTTGTTCTCGTGTTCTTGTTCCAGACAATTGTTTCTCATATATTTTATTATATTATATTTTATTATACTAGCATAACCCGTTGAATTCCACGGTAGTTGAACATTTTTAAACACATAAATAAAATATTACTGTATTATATTTGCTAACTGAGTGATGATAAAATATTTCTTTGTTCAACTGGGCATTTTACGCAATCAATAAATATAAATTACAATATAATGTTTTATACTTTGGGATTATTTTCATTACGTACTAAGCTACATTTGTTTGACAACTACTACCCAATTTTGCACACCCATGCATCTTGCAAACTCTAGTTCAATTTCTTAACATCTACGCAAACATAACTGCCTCCACTTTTGATTAAAGACAATTTGTAATTAAAAACATAAAAATAATATATTCCGAAATCAATTTTTTTTTAAATATTCAAAATACTCGAAACGATCTTTATTAAATTCTAGCAATATACAATTAATAACATTGCATATGAAACCAGTAACAATATTTTAAAATGCCTAACGTAATGCAATTTTATTCTGTGATTCTTATTCTAGTTAAATTGTCAATATCTATCCTAGATCAATGTTTGGCCGCTCTTTTTGGTGTCTAACTGGCTTTACGTACCTGTTTCTCGATTATCTTTGAAACTTGTATTTTTGTTCATTAGTTTTGTTACGTAAAGATTATTCGACAAATAAATTGAAAAAGTTTGTGATACAAATGAAGCATGCAATATTTTATTTTAGCACAAAAATAATCATTAGAAAAGTTGAAAAAATAAGTTTTAAAAAGTTTAATTAAGCTAGAAATATTGTGTTAAATTTTAACAATGTTTGCTTAAATAGTAACACACACATATATATATATATATATATATATATATATATATATATATATATATACGGTTCTAAGTTCAATCTTTGGCTTGGGAGAGATTCTGGTCTAGCGGCACTGATGAGTTGTGATACAACGAAACAGAACTGTATGTCGATGACTACAAATATATAGACATATATATATATATGACTACAAATATATAGACATATATATACATATATGTCTATATATTTGTAGTCATCGACATACAGTTCTGTTTCGCTGTATCACAACTCATCAGTGCCGCTAGACCAGAATCTCTCCCAAGCCAAAGATTGAACCTAGAACCGTCGTGTTGACAGTCGGCAATTCTCCCACTCAACCACGGAAGCCACGCCCGCAAATAACCCGTCGGAATGTCTATTTAAATAGACATTCGCCACCATTTTTACAGTGCTCAAACCGCCTGTTTGTAAACAAACAAACAACGAGCTTCGCATATATATATATATATATATATATATATATATATATATATATATATTCTTAGGTAAAGTATATCAGTACTTGATATAGATTTTTTTTAATTGCAGCCGGTTCAGTTATCATACAAGAGACCACGAACAAATAGAATCAAAAGCAAAAGTAGAAAAGTTGACTTAAAAATCACTGAGTACATATGAAAACGGGATGATTCCATGCCTTCTATTTAATAATTACATGATGTGAGAAACATCAACAAATAAAGATAGAAATAAAGCAAACCAGTAAACTGAGCATTTATTTAACAGCATAGAATAGGCATAGGTTCGGCTGGAATAGAGAAAGCGCAGAGAAACTGTTCAACTGTCAATTGTCGCTGACAAAAGACGAACTGCGCAAACCTTAGCTCATAGCAGAAAAGAAACGTTCAAAAATGTTTCTTCTGGCTTTGGAAGGAATCCATTAAAGTTTGCATTACTGTCTGGGTAATCGCTGTTTCTTTGTAGCTCTTTGATGACAGCGTTTGACTCTGAAGTGTCCAGCACTTATTTTTGTTATCCTCGTACTAGTAGGTTTAGTCTTTCTTCCTGTCCCTCGACCTCGACCTCAACCTCAAGACCTGCCCTTTTTTTCTACTACTTTCCTCTTCGTCGTCTTTTTGAAGTTGCTTCAGGTGTTCAGCTGAGGTCAGGCCCTCTCCACACTGTATTTTGATGACCCTTTGTCTGTTGGTATCATTTATTCTTTCAGGCCTAACACAGCATTGATGTCAACTTTCTGATAAAGAAATCCGTTATATTCTTTATTTAACAATGAATCGTCGTAGACATTTGAGAAGGTGAGGGTGGGTAATCTATTGGTGTGGAAGGCACAAGGTCTGATGAGGAAGGCACATCTGAAAGCATAGACAGCACATTTGCGCTTGATATCTGGCTGAATGTGGGCGCCAAGTAGTCGGATGATACTGGGGGTGCAGAGTCATGCAAAGAGGGCGATATCTTAACCTCACACCTTTTGAACCCTGCTCTGATGTTGTCTGCTGGGAAGCAGTTTGACTGCCATAAAGACTTCACGAAACTTGGAAAAGGTTCTTTATTGAGATGCATGTTCAGATTCTGGTTCAATTGTTCTTTAAACAGTAGCATTTATTTCTAATACGTGCATGTCGTATTAAAACCCTACTATTAATTTTATATGCCTGGGCTTCTGCGGTGATAATGGCTTGAATTTAATTTCAAAATGAAAAAAGTCAGGTATCATTGTACAATTCTGCTTTAAACAGAAACATAAATTCCGAACACGCCCCTGTCATGACAAAGAAACTACTGTTGATATTATGTCGAGCCTTCCTGCTTGTGTAGGAATAAAACTTCTCAAATGCACTTGTGATGTTAGACTATATAAGTGTTAACTTTGGTTAAAGTCGCCTGTTCCTTCTTTCATCGGATTTTTCGATTATTGATTATCAAAACTTATCGAAGGCATTCCAATACAAAAGTACTACCAAACACATAAAGTATCTTTGCGTGGAATTTCGTAAAAATCGGCCCAGCCATTTTCGAGTGGATAGGGAACTAATTCACAGGCACAGACAAAGTTTCTTTTATATAATAGTAGGAATAGAGATAGAAATTAGGAAACGTTTACCTGCGAGTTAAATTCACAATCTATTCGTGATTTTTTGCCAAAACAATTACATAAAGTACTTTTTCTCTCTCCTTTTCTATCTCTGAACACTTGTATATTTCTCTCTCTCTCTCTCTCTCTCTCTCTCTCTCTCTCTCTCTTCCTCTACACACACACACACACACACACACACACACACACACACACACACACACATATATATATATATATATATATATATATATATATATATATATATATATATCAACCTCGCGCTTCTTATCGTTCACTGTGAGGCAAAATCATCAACGAGATGCACTAAAATACCGTCAAGCTCAACTGTACTCCAAAACAAAGGGAACCAATTAATAATTTTTTGGAGGTTGCGGCCAGGTATTATAAGAGTACAGCAATTCACGCATTTCTTAATGAAATAAGGTGGTGGTGACGGGTTAAACGGAAGTAACCTAGCGAGTTCCTCTCCAAAAATTAGGTGATAAAGATGAGAATGTGTTCTTGCTTTGTTTCCTTGTGTAGAGGCGTCCACTGCGAACCTGTAAATCGAGATCCTGTGTCAATTCAAAAATCAGTTTGAGAGAAATTAGTGTTTTTAATGGCGCCTGGGTTACCAGTATTCCTTGCTAGACTCTTACCAGAGTTTTATAGAATCAATAAATCTCTGAACCATAAAACGCGCATTGTTGTTGTTTTTGTTTGTGTCGCAGCTTTACGAACATGCGGTCCTAATTGAAAGCGATGTACTCAAAGAAGTACTTGGTGTTTATGCACTGATTGTTTAATTCTAATAGATTGTGTCTGCAACAAAACACAGTTCATTAAGAAACATGCCACAACACGGATGAGACAGCATCCCAACCCGTGCGTTCTTCGAACTAAAAAAATGTTGCTTATAATCTTATATTGTCCTAAATATTGAGAATAATTTTATGTTGGTCAATGCGTGGCAGGTGCATATCTTTTCTAGTTCATCTATCTATTTTTTAATTGAGTTATTTTCTGACATTTAAAGACATTAAGATTGTTTCCTCGTTGTTAATATAGATGTGACATTTTTATAATAACCAAGGCATAAATATTTTTAACACATTAATCTTCACATGTAAAGAAACTATCCTCGGAGCTTAACACTGAAGATTGTTGATGAACTCAAGCTTTGTTTTTTTATAAATGTTTTTTTATAAATGTTTTTATAAATGTTTTTATAAATGTTTCGTCTTTATTAACGATGACGAAACAGCAGTTATTTTTGTTAGATACAAAGGAAATTAGATATAAAAGAAATTCTTTGTGTAGAAGCGTGCAAGTTCGTTCTCGATGGCCTTCGAAACAGCTGGGCCGATTTTTATGAAATTCTACACAAATACTGTATTTGTCCGGCAGGTAGGATTTTGATAGGAATGTCTTCGATATGTATCGAAAATCAATAATCGAAAAAAAATCCGATGAAAGAAGAAACAAGCGATTTTGACCGAAGTTAACACCTTATACAGCCTAACATCACAGGTGCATTTTAAAACTGTTATTACTACATCAACAAAACGGCCCTGCATATAAAATCAACAGTAGGATATTTAGTCCGAAATGCATGCTTCTGTTTAGACCACGGCTTGATTTTTTTGTTCATTTTAAACGTTGATTCAAGCCATTATATATAAAAAATAATCTCATAAAATAAACAGTAGGTTCTCACAACAGTGCAATGAAGACTACAATATATTGCCGACTAAGTCACTGTGGGAAGCTACCTCACGATGCACCGCAAAAGGTCCTTAACTTGAGTAGATAATCAATCGATTTGATTGTGACATTAGCGATTTAATCGATTTCGATTTAATCGATTTTGATTTAATCGATTTCGATGACAATAAAAATATGAGAGCGTGAAACATTTGTTGATCATCATTCAATCGTGTATGCTGAAAAACTAAGAGAATTTACTTTTAGAACGATCGTCGAGTGTGTATATATATATATATGTGTGTGTGTGTGTGTGTGTGTGTGTGTGTGTAAATGTATGACAGAACAACTTTATTCCAAATTGCACAATTTTATTCATCTTATCCTATATTTTTTCTACATGGAAAAATTTACAAATATTTTACAGCACCTGTTTCGTCGGGCATAAAGAATCGGTTATTACTATGCTAATATTGAATGTCTTGCGCATTGATTCATCATAAAAATGTGATTTTTAACTATAAAAAGAAACGAAAAATAATTGGGCATAATAACAAAAAGGCAAAAATCAAGAAAAATAGTTGCAACACGTGATATGATATTGAAGTCATATTTGAGTAAAAAACATCGAGCTTCATAAATAAAAGAATTGGTATGCGTAGAGGGCGAAATATGATTGAAAAAGCATATTTGCTACAACCATATTAATATAGATAGATAAATAGATAGATAGATAGATAGATAGATAGATAGATAGATATGCATTTTCAATTATATTTTACCCTTTAGTTTCCCTAAGGTGAAGGCTTAACAAATGGAGCAAAAAATAACTTTGTTGCTGGGTTTGAATCTTATGAACGGCAGGAATCGTTACCCCTACACTATTGTTACCCCTATATGATTTCGTAAGCATGAAACATTAGTGTCTGTAAGTATAAAAAATAATTATTGTTTAATTATGTATATAAGCTTTTTAGTATCATTGCAATATATGTGTGTATGAGTGTGTGTGTGCGCGTGTGTGTGTGTGTGTGTGTGTGTGTGCGTGTGTGATAGACCCTTCCGTCGATTTCAACGTATGAGCACTGCCACAAGAACTAAGTAGCTCGAAAAATTCACACAAATGATTTATTTATTGTAGTAAAAACTTTCTGCAAAATAAATCACACTTTTGGTACAACTGCTAATCTTTGGTGTTGCGATGGCTGCCACAAGACAGAGTAAACATCATATATATATATATGTGTGTGTGTGTGTGTGTGTGTGTGTGTGTGTGTGTGTGTGTGTGTGTGTGTGTGTGTGTGTGTGTGTGTGTATTCTAGTGGACGTTTATAGACGATATTTTAAGTTATGCAGATTGCGTATGTATTGTTATTGAATCAATCCTTTATTTAATATTATATATTACGAGGACTAATTTGCCCGGTGGACTAATTTGCAAAAAAAAAAATAATAATGGTAATGTTGTTCATCAAGTTGCGTCTCTGTTTGTTTACAATATCACGTCAGCTGATATTTAGGCTTAGAAAAGTCACTTCTGATTTATGTTTAGTTAAAATATGCAAACAAAGAAATGATTTGCTGCGATTTTAAATAGTGCCCCTTCTTTTATCGTAAATTGAACTCATTAATAATAGAAATTAAAATAAAATGGTGTGGTACACCACTGAGCTGTAGTTCGAGATGGCAATAAATTTGTTTTTAAAAAGAAATGATTCGCTAAGATTTTATTATCTTTCTTAGCCAGTGTAATGTAAAATATTCCCTGTAAAAATTCCTCTTTTTTATCTGTAAGGAAGACTATTTGCAGGATCAGATTTTTTCGATTTTCGATACTTATCGGTGAATTTCTGTACAGTATATACCGAAGAACACTGCCAGACATATAAATTACCTTTGTGTGAAATTAACAAAAGATAGGCTAAGACGTTTTAGAACCTATGAGGAAGAAACTCACACACGCACACACACACACACACACACATAAATACAAAGTTATTTATATGATAATGATAGATAGAAAGGATAGATACATAGATAGACGGAAAGAATAGAACACACACACACACACACACACACACACACATATATATATATATATATATATATATATATATATAATTTGAGGTTGCTATTTTTCAAAGGTAGGGTAACCAGTGAAATATAACGAGGTTAATACAAGAGTGCTCAATGCGGAAGTAAAGCAAGTTCCATTTTCAATTTGTCTTTACATAAGCAGTAAATTAAATATAAGCGTTGTTGCCTGGAGAGGTCTCTGCTAACTAAATACTAGAAGACCGAAACATGCTCATGACTGTGTAACAACAAATTACTGTTTATGTAAAGACAAACTGAATATATATGTGTGTGTGTGTGTGTGTGTGTGTGTGTGTGTGTGTGTGTGTGTGTGTGTGTGTGTGTGTGTGTGTGTGTGTGTGTTCCAGTAAGGCGAGATGTTCGGATGTACTTAACACCGGCTATATTTTTTACAGTGTTTAGAAAATAAAATCTCATCCCAAAGCACAAAGAATATGTATTATGAACATACCAATGACTTTTAACTGTTGACCTTTGCTTATAATCGACGAAGATAAGATACGTTGCCAAACTTTCAGCGCTTTTATACATTTTTTTTAGTTTTCGTTGTATAACGTCTTGCTGTTTTTTGACATCTCATTCTGTTTTCTGTTTGTAGAAAGATGAGCGGAATCAAGTTTCTCTGAAAATACGTATGCATAAATAATGTGTAACCCATCCGCGTGAGTTGCGCTCCAGCAACAATCGGGTGGAGTCTGCAGTCGCCTTAACCAAAAAGGTGGGTCTCCCTGTCGGTAAAAAGTATCTATCACATTCTTTTTTCACGTAGAGTGTTAAGGAAGAAACATTGCAAACTGTTCATCTCTAGATTAATCGAATTATGTTACCACCTTTTCGTGTGTCTGTATGTGAGCGTTTCCGTCTCTGCGTCACTTGCACATTACTATTGGTATTTACTATTAATAGTATTTGTAATTTTTTATCGAAACCGCTCAAAGCAAAACATGAAGCAACTTGCTGTAAAGGAGCTAACAAGAACGAAAAATGCTTATCACTAGGGCTAGGACAACAGCATATTCTTTTCATTGTTTTTATTCTCGATTATATATCCAACACAATTAGACACAATTGATCAACCGAAGATCACATCACTCTACATACAAACATATAAGATATCAATAGATATATACCTGAGAATCAAAACAAGGAAAAGAATATGCTGTTGTCATAGCCTTAGTTATCATAAAGAAAGGAGATGCTTATTGGTCTTATTCTTGAATATTCCGATTTAGGAGGAAAACAGTCAGAAGGAAAACGGTTTCAGAAGCCTGCAGGTCTTGAATATTAGCTACTGGCATTGGACCCTCCAATGCAATGAGCAAACATCAATTTGATGGAGTGGTCTAGATTAACGAGCTGGAACAAAAGGAAGCAGAATTAAACCAGACAGTTCTGAAGAGCACATGCAACAATATTATTTAAAGAAAAGACTGAGGTTAGCAACATCACGTCTCTTTGAAATCAGAAATGCAAGGACGTAATGTCTTCAAACCAATATTTCCCTGAAATCTCTTTTATTCTATTGCGAAATAAAACATTTATTGCGAAATTAAACTCATCAGAATTCATTTCAGTTTTTACACTATAAACTATAGTAGGGAACTCTCTTTCAAAATAAGTCCTCTATTTACCACCGTCTTATAATAGAAAGAATGTTGCGTATGTGAAGCATTGCATGTGTAGGAATACCTGTTTATCGAACCAGAATAAAACAAAAAAGAACCATGTTGTATAGCAGATGGCAAATTGTCATCGTTGGCTGCGAACATTCCGTTGTTTTAAAAATAACTGCAGCTTCAATACCACATCAACGACACGAGAATAAAACATGACAGATGATCGGCCTCTCCGTCTGTTAATACCAATCAACTGCCAACCGTTTTGAAAATAGTGGTAAGTATAGTTAAAAAATAAGAACGACCCATCAAAGTATGCATATGTACCATTAGTAAGAAATTATCAACCAAACTCCACCACAGACAAATTTTATTCAAGGGGATAGTCTGAAATACTACTCTCTCTTTCAGCTTTGTGCGGCATATTAATTCGTTTATTTTTTTTAACTGCGGCACTTACCCTAGACGGGTTTAATCGTCTTCCTCCAAATATGAATATAATATTCGCAAGCGGTCCTCAGTCCAATATATATATATATATATATATATATATATATATATATATATATATATATATATATATATATATATATATATATATATATATATATATGATGGAAATAGTATTCCGACAAAATAGAGAAAATAAAAAGGAACAAACCGTATTATGTGTTCATCAACGTTTCGTATTTATTTCATCCAGAGGAAGTCTCGAAATAAAGACGAAACGTTGATGAACACATAATACGGTTTGTTCCTTTTTATTTTCTCTCTCTCTCTCTCTCTCTCTCTCTCTCTCTCTCTATATATATATATATATATATATATATATATATATATATATATATATATATATATATATATGGGAGATGAAGACGTTAGTTTTTTGCAACTCTTGCAGGAAGGTGTCGACGTCCTCCTACATACAGTGTCTGGTATTTACAAATTGGTCACACATCTGATATTCCCAAATTGGTGTACCATCAACGTTGTTTAACTTCGGTAATCTAATGAGAACCGGTGTGTCCACGTGATTCTGCCGTACATTATATATATATATATATATATATATATATTATTATTATTATTATTATTATTATTATTATTAATAATAATAATAATAATAATAATAATAATAATAATAATAATAATAATATTTTGCGAGTTATTTAATTCTGAAACCAATCATTTCTGGTAAAAGTTCTTATGTTTCAATTTCTTACTACATTCAGATATTAATTTTCAATAGAAATTGATTCCTAATTTATTTCTTGCAATAATAATCTAATACTATCTTGTATTTAAATATTTTGAGAATTGTCTGCAAGGATCCATTGCGTAACGGGTAAGATGCTAGGTAAAATTTACTTCTAAGTGACACTCTTCTGGTGGTAGAAGGTTCAATCCTCAATGCAGGCGATACGATAAATACGGCTGCGAATTTCTTAACATTTCTACTCGGTAATGGCTGATGGATCAAGAGCATGCTTTCCCCGTGGATTATATTTAGGGTCGAAATTCCGTGCAGGTTTCTAAATTCAACAAAAAAATCTCGAGTTCATCAAAGTACACATGAACAAGATCGGAGGTTGCATCATTCGAATCGTTATGTGAATAACACATAAGATAAGAATCCAGATAATACGAATTACAAACCCTTGTCTCAAAAATTCAGACATTTGATAAAGATTTAGATTATTTAGACTACTATTTTCATCTTCAGTGTTATTCACATTTCGGCCGATGTAACTTCCAACCTTCTTCAGGTGCACCATTTCAAGCTCGGAAATTTTCCTGTAGAAGTCAGGAATCTGTACGAAATTTCGAACAGAATCCTGTATTTAATTCACAGGGGGTGGCGTGTTTTCGTTCCGTCATCCATAACTTAGGATTGAACCTTCAACCTCCAGAAGAGTATCGCTTAAAACTGAATTAACTTAGTACTTTATCCGTTACGCCACAGTCCGTTGTGAAACGTTGTGAGAATAATATTCAAGATGAGGACAGTAGTCCGAATAATATAAATTGTTAATCCTTATCTTAAAAATTCGGAAACTTGATCGAGGTTGTATTTTTTATTTAGCGAGTTTTTTTTTATGTATCCATCTGTACCAGATTTAAGAGATGATAGAGACAAAATAAGTGCTATTAAATGAGATGAATACGGTCGAGGGCGTTATTTAGGAATTGCGTAGTTGGGCGCTTGCATTTATGAAATAACTTTCTTTTTCCAATGCCATCAGTCAATTTATAATTAAACGGTCAGTTTGTTTTTATTTTATGCTAATTATGTATTCAGCACGCCAAACGTGCATATAGTCCATAGTATTGCGTTAATTGGAGCATTTGTGTCTCCCGTTATCAAATATTTATGATCATTCACGAAGCCATACACAGCTCATGATCATTTACTATGGAGAGGCTATATTTGCTTCATCACATAGTGGTAGGATGCACGGAGACTAGTCGAAGGCACCACTGGAGGCTCTTGGAAAGCTAGTAGCCCTCTGCAAATGCATACATATCTTTGTATTAGTTAGAATATTCGAAATACTATACTTTGAATATTCGGAATACTATTCTTGGATTATTCGGAATACTATTCTTGGAATATTCAGAATACTATTCTTGGAATATTCGGAATACTATTCTTGGAATATTCGGAATACTATTCTTGGGATATTCGCAATACTATTCTAATGTTGATTGTTGTTTTCACAACGTTTCTGTCGATGTAACTTTCGACCATCTTCAGTTTTCGAACTTGTGAATCTTCATTTCAAACTGAACGCTTTATTTAATTCACAGGGCTAGATTGTTCTCGTTCCACCAGCCATAATTAGCTAGAAGTGTTTATTATTATTACATTCTTAGTTATTATCGCCTGTTGTAAGTACAACATAATTAATTAGCAATTTTATACGATCATATGTGATAGAAGCTTTATTAAATAAAGAGTTCAAAATTCCGAATAGGTTTGAAAAAATGTTCTTGAAAAATGTGGAGGTGTTAGATTAGCCAAAGTTTGTGAAAATAACAACCAAGATTTTTGTGATTTTCTTTCTTACAAGAAAGGAATATCGCCACTGAAGCATAAGAGCGACTGCGATAGGAGTCTAATTTATAGTAGAAAACATGGCTGTAGAGTGGGACACCGAGATATTCTTTTTGTTTTTTTGTTTTCTGGGGGGGGCTTAAAATTATATTTACATTTGTGCATGTTGGTGCGTTGTTGAAACAAGGACCATAGAGGAAAGTTGAAAAGTTAGCAGTCCGAGAAGGGAAGCTACAAAAATTAGAAAATATTTCGACACCTGCCTACCTCTGCTGCGAACGAGTGTGATTTTATTGCTAGTCGGATCAGTCAGAGTTATCTATGTTAGGGTGGATGTACAAGTGCATAAAATTCATCGGACCACATATTCCATGGAAGTACATGAAAAACAAGCATAAAGATGCAGCACTGCAGTGATGCAACAGAGGCTGGAGCTTAGCAGAGAGCGCAGAGACCTATCATATTAAAAAGTTCTTTTTTTTACACCCTATCCCACAAAGAGAGAAAGGGGTGATAGCGATTCGTGCACGAGCCCAGATGTGGCAACAATCCTCTCTTGACAAGAGAAAGGTGACTTTATAGAAATATAGTAAACTGACTGGTATAAAAAGTGTTTTAACCCGATATACGAAGTTTACTTTCTTTGTGGCAGATTTAGCAACACCATCTAAGTATTCTTTCTGCTTCATGTTGCCGGAGAGTGTTAGACTGAATAGCTTAAGCGGACTCGTGATAAATGCTTTCAGCCATGACAATCGATGGTCAATGCGACGGTTTCTTGTAGTTGTTAAGGGAAAGGAGCTTTTTCTTATTAATATTAAATGTGGTCATTCATTTTTTGCTTCATTCTACTATGTACTAGAGAACATTTTACAAGGAGTCGACCATGGGCTTGCTCATTCGATTTTCTTATGCCGGTAATTGAGCGAGATCTCATAAGCAAATACACACATCTCAGGTTCAAATGTATCAGGGAGGTTGTTTATGGCATTAATACATAACATAGATCGAAGTATCGATCCTTGTGGAACACTGTGTTTGTGTGGTGTTGTGTGGATGAACGACTTATATCCTTTTTATAGAATGATGGGATTTTATTTTAAAAAATTTCCAGTAATATTGGCTTAGATGATTTTCAGGAGAGAACCTTCATGCCAGTCCTTATCCAATGGCCTTAAAGATATCTAGTATTTTTGCTCAAGCTTTACCTAACTCATTCATCAAGGGGTGTTCCAAAAGTAATTCCTACTATTTTTATTCCGCCTGAATTGATCAGAGAGGATTGCAAATTGCATTATGATGACTGAACTTGTGCATTATTACCTGAAAGTTTCATCTCTCTGTTTCAGATATAGACGGTGTGAGATTTTAAGGAAACAACCGTTGTCATGGACGTGTGTCAAAAGCAGAGACGCATCATTAAATTCCTGGCAAACGTATATTGAAAATGGTGATCATTAAATCGAAAAATAATTCCTGGGCACAAAACGTCCCTCGTTTTGATGGTACTACTGTCGTCTTTGCCGTAGTTCTTCAACTTTTTAAATGAAAAAATAGGAGACTTTACTTTTGGAACAGCTCCTATATGACAAAGTGCGTCCCGGACGCCCATGCATAGTTATCACTCTTTGTTGGCAAAAACACATTGAGAATGGTGATGTTTATGTAGAAAAATATATTCTGGCGCACAAAATGTTGCTCGGTACAACTCTCGTCTTCGTAGCTCTTCAACTTCTTTTAATTAAAAAAATAAGAGACTTTACTGTTGAAAGGAACCTTGTACATCCAGAGATGATCTTTAGGATATGCTTAGTAGATCATGATGGCCTAAATTCATATTATTCTCCCAAAAGATAGTTGGTGAACTATCGCTGGATTTATTAATGAGTAAAATGTTTTCTATTTTATTTATTGCGGACTATTATCCTCATTATTCTTAGTTGTTGCTTCACGACGTTTCGGTCAACTATTCCTCTGGCCTTCATCAGGTGGTAACCGCGATGGGATAAGAACTCCGAATCTCCTTACTGCATTCTCAGTAATTACTGTCATCCATAGTTGCTCTCGTCTCACCACGTTTTGACCAAGAACTATGGATGGCAGTAATTGCTGAGAATGCAGTTAGGAGATTCGGAGTTCCTATCCCGTCGCAGTTACCACCTGACGAAGGCCAAAGGAATAGTTGACCGAAACGTCGTAAAACAACAACTAAGAAAGTTGAGGATAATAGTCTGCAAGAAATAAATTAATAAATGATACTCATGTCAATAATGAATTCCAGTTAAATGATATATAAAATGTTTTCGTTAAGATTAAAAGGAAACTTATGAAACCATAATTATTTGAAGCAATTTGTTCGCCTGAGTTCTTGAAAACTGGTATGACAGAAGCAATTTCCAGATATCAGAGAAGCAAGACACTTTGCGGTACTTGTTACAAAGTTTGGAGAGGACTCAGTAGAGCATTTCTTTATTACTATAACAGGAATAAGATCTAGTCAACATGTTTTGTATGTATAAAGAAGTTTTATGATATCAGGAATACGGGAAGGAGTGATTTTCAGATCATTTAGTGCGATTTCTGTCTGTAGTGGAAAATTAGGGAAGAGTGGTTTGCAGAGTCCAAAATGGAGTTTAAAACAAAGCGCTGGATAAACAATTCAATATTGTTCCTTGCTATGAAAGCGTTTTCGTGCTGATTGGATAGTGGAGGAAATGTTAATTACCCATTATTTACCAAAATACAGGGTGTCCAAATGGTCACTGAAGGGTTGAAAATCTTTGTCATTTTACCATTAATGATTATTTTTTTCTATTTCAGATCTTTTGCAGATAATATTTTTGAAAATAATTATGGATAAGTGTAGTATTGAACAATGTACGCAAGTTGTGAATTTGTTTTACTAAAATCAGGGGTTAATTCTTTTAACTCAAAGAGCTTATTGACAACATTTTCATGTAAGAGATAACCCAAGTCTCAGCACAATTCGAAATATTGTGCGCCGATTTGAAGACAGCTGGGAGCTGTACTTGATCTTTCGCGAGCTGGCAGATATCGAAACGTCATCACAAATTAAAATAGGGAAAGAATGCAAGAGAGGGTGGAGCAGTATCCTGAAGCATCGATTCGACGACGTTGCACACAACTTGGGATATGTCGAAGCTCACTACAATATTCTGCGCAGTTTAAAACTCTTTCCTTATTAAGTGCAGCTTGTTCAACACTTGAAGTCTGAAGATTTTCAACCCATGGTTCAATATGCAGTTCAAATGCAAGAACTTGCCTGTAATAGACCCAAATTTCTTCAAAAGTTGATTATTTAAGATAAAGCCCATTTTCATTTGAATGGATTTGTAAATAAATAAAATTACAGATTTTAAAGCTCTGAAAATCCAAGGGCAATTAAGTGCACTGTATGATGTGCAGTAAAGGAGGAGATGATTATTTGACCTTATTTTTGAAGATCAAGACGAAAATGCCGCCATTGTTACCGGTGAGAGATATCGGACTGTGATTACAGACTTCATCACGCCCAAAAATTCAAAATAGGCTCGGATTATGGTTCCAACAAGATGGAGCAACGACACATACGGCGAGACACACCATGGAGTTTCTCAGGCAATGCTTCGGCGACATTATCTCCCGATGAAAGAGTCTATGTTAACAAACCCCAAACCCTGCAAGAATTGAAGGAAAACATCGGGAACGGAATAAGGGAGTTAAATCACAATCCAGAGATTCTGCAATCTGTCATGAATGATGTTTTATTAGAAAGAGCACAAAGATGCGATGCTGAAAATGGGCAATATTTAAAAGACATTATTTTTCATAAATAATTTTTTTTTTAATTTTGCATTTTTTTTAAATTTCTCAATGTCTTAAAGTATTAAAATTACAGGAAATCATGTCATCAAAAATGAAGAATTTATTTCAGTTCAAAACCTTTCCGTTACTTTTTAGACACCCTTTGTTATACATTTTTAAAAAGTTTTTTTTTTTTTTAATTTTTATGATGCGTCTTGATTTCTCGTCATCTCAGTGTGCATCCTTTTAGTGTAGCGACTCAGGAACAAACAAATAAAAATATCTAGAAACAGAAATAAAAATTCGACTTTTAAAGTGCAAATGATTTATTTTTTTATCTTTATTCGTGGTTCCTCCAAAGCAACGCTCTTCATTATATTTCCAAAGTCCTTTCGCACACATATTTGCTTTTTTAAAGTCTCTGTCGCCGCCAAGAAACTGCGAAATACTTAGTTTCTATGCTCAATAGCAGCTGCACGGGTCGGGGTGAACCAGTGGGGATTGCTATATCTTCTCTTCTTCTCTTCTTCTTCTTTCTATATAAATAAAATGAACTCATTTTTTCCCGTGGGATTTTGACCTTAATAGGATTAAAAATCAAGATATTTCATGCAAATACATTATGCACAAACGGCAGAACAATATCTGAGGTTTGTTATAGGCTTATTAGTTCTCAAATTCCTCGATAATCTTAGATTTCTATACTTTTTCTGCTGAGAAGTCACGGCCAAAATCGGTTAAGATCAATGGAAGTGGTAAAATATTTTCTCTCTTAAAAATTCCTCCTCCCCCTGCCACCACTTAACACCGTTTGGAGATCGTTCACAAGGAACAGTTGAGAAGAGTACACCGGTTTGGCTTCGTAGTTCTATCATGCTAAGTTATTTAAAATCACTAAACTAAGCTGCAGTGCTCTGTGGCGTAGTGGTTAGGGTGCTGGACAATTCACATTATATTTTCACGTTCGCGCCGACCTACCATAGTGTTTTATTTTTTTTTTTCCTAAACAACTGGCATGGACTTTTCTTGGTGGCCGAACTGTTAACGTTGCAGATGTTTTTTTGTTGGTTTTTTTCACACTTTATTTTCCTACTTTTACTCATGACTCCGGGTTTGATCCTTCCTACTTACCTACCATAACATTTTTTAACCCCCCCCCCGTCCCGGAAACAAACACTCGGGCAACGCCGGGTACCCCCGCTAGTAAACAATAAAAAATAACACAAATTATTAATCCTCATATAAAAATTTCCAAAATACCATTTATAAGATGTTTTCTTCTTTTCTAATGTTTTGGAAATAATCATTCGTTTATCGTCATTATCAAACATGATTTAACAAATTAATTAATTTTAATTAGATTATTGAAATAAAAAAAACGTTGTTAATTAATATCGATTGAAACGAAATGATTTCTTCGGTGCATGTCGGGATAGAGTTAAAATGAAATACTTTTACAGTTAACACATTATGTGTAATATATCCTATTTTATCCTCGTCCAGCTACCACAACTGTCAACAGTTTTCTTTACTCTCAATATATGTGTCTAAAACTAAACAAAACCTTTTATGAGAAAAGGTTTTTTTCTTAGAACTAGCCGTCGGTAAAATACAACACCGCGAGACTGCATCCATCTTAATTGTAACATGGTCATTTTCACGTTTAATGTAAGTTTTGTTGAACCATCCTCTTAAATAATCAAACTCAATCCAAGTTTCCCGATTATGAAGCATCACGTCAGCTGTCATCTTACAGTTATTAACCCTTATCCTTGAGTGGCATTAGGGTCTTGATAATCAGTCACTTCAATAGTAAAATAACTTTGCTAAATTTAAAAAAATATAAATATTCGTTTTTATTCATAACAAAACTAGATCTCTTTCGATTTCTTTCTCTCTCTCTCTCGATTTCTCTCTATCTCGATTTCTCTCTCTCTCTCTATCTTGATCCCTCTTTCTCTCTCTCAATTTCTCTCTCTCTCTCTCTCTCTTTCTCGATCTCTCACTTTGTTTAACTATCAAACAATTGATTTGAATAGTTCATTATAAACAATGGAAATATGGGCATAAGTGTACATGCTATTTAAATCATAGTTGAAGAGAAAAGAACAGATAATTATTACGATATTGTCCCATTGACTACTGTACACTCATTAACCCTATCCTCCAGTGGCCTCCGGGCATTAATAAGTGGTGTCTCATTTGTAAAAAAAAATAAGGGAAATACACAAGCAAACAGAAAAAGCTTTGTATTTCGTCTTTTTTATTTAACTGGCTTTGAAAACAAATTTTCTGATTCGAACAAGAACTCAATAGTTGACTGAACGAATTATATTTTATTCGAGTTATGATCAAATTCATTTTCATACGAAAAAAAATAGACTACAAAGTTTTGAGCCTATGGTTTTATCTATTTACACCTTTCAAGCAGTAAAAGGCTCTTTTATCCGGTTTAAAACTGGAAGCATCCGGCAATAAAACCGTTAAAGAATGTTGCATTTAGTTCATAAAACCTATGCATAGAACTCTTCATGTATCGTTCAAACATTGCAGCGTTTGAATTATATGGTTAAATGTTAGTTTTACTAGTTTAGAACTGCTTTAAAGCTTCAAGGCTCACTAATTTTTCGACCAAATTTTAAGCAATATTTACTATTCATTCTCAGCTATATTTAAAAAAAAACACTTTCAATTTTTCAATGAAACAAAAGTTATAATAAAATTGCTGTGTTCAAAAATTTTCAGAATCTGTAAGGAACGGAGAGACGTTATTTATTGGCTGTTTGCTTATCATAGCAAACAAATCTGTTATTCTACCTCAAATCAGTTGGGAACGGTGGAGATGATAACGTAACAGGACATAAAATACTGTCGCTAATCATTCACAGGTAACAAGTGGAACAGAGAGAGAAAATTTTATTCCAAAGCAAAACCTGGAAAAATCATAGATTACATAGAAAAATGCGAGCATGAAAAGTAATAGTGTTAAGATTAAACTTAGAAAAGTAAAAGGACTGGTTGTCAAAACTGAAAAAGAAAAAGACAAGATATTCTCGTAAAATATATAATAAATTTACAACTTAAAATATTGCAGTATTAATTAAGAATTGATTATATAATGTTAAATAGAATTTAATTTTAAAATGCTTAATGCTGCAATATTTTAAGTTAAAAAATTATTATATTTTTACTAGAATATTTTGTCTTTTTCTTTTCCAGTTTTAACAACTAGTCCTTTTACTTTTCCATGTTTAAATCTTAAGTATATTACTTTACATGTTGGCATATTTATATGTGACAATTGGCTTTATAGAAATTTAAACTGTACTTTTTAAGTATTATGCATTTTGATTTCTAAACAATTGATATGTTAATTATACCAAATCACAGAATAGATCGTAAAATAATATACTTCCTTTTAATTTACTCGCACAACTCCAGAGAACACCACATGTCCTCCAAGAGAAATCTTTGCTGATTGCTTAGTGAGTAAAGAAAAAAACCATTTTATTTCAATATAAATTTTTATGCTAATAAACATATCCAGGATTAGATCTTAAAATCATATAATACTTTTTCTTACTGGCTCACAAGGAGCTTTCATACAGGTCTTCAAATATCTCTCCCGGAAAACAGCCTGTGGTGTTCCCTGAAAGCTGAGTGACAACAAGTCCCACAGGATCCAGTACTCTCCACCTCTTTCGATAACATTTGCAAATAAATTTGCATTATCGCAACAGCTGCTTCCATTGATTTCTTGTTGGAAGCGGCTGTTGTTCTTCGCTGGAATTTGAGTGGCAATAAGCCTCCCCAAGGTCACAGTTTTCTTCGCGCTTATTCGGCTAGCAGCTGGTCAGTTCATCGGTCTTTCCTTCCTCCTTGACTCTACTTGATTATTTGGTCTGGCTCTTTTTTTTTTGGGGGGGGGGGCAGTGATGTGGCAATGGGGGATAGGATGGGGGTTAGAGAACTTATAGATATGCGGCTTCAGTGTTCTAGGTTCCATATAGTTCCACGTTTTTAAGCAGCATTTTGTCTGGCCCGCGTTCGTGGCTCCTGTGCGTTAGTTTCCACATTCAAGGGTTTTTCTTAATATTTCAGCAGTTTTCATTATTGCTGTCCGTTGTATTTTTACAGTCATTCCTTTGATTCCAATTTCTCCCATTCTTTTTTCAAAGAATTTGGGGATTGTTCCTAGTGTCCCTACTATTATAGGTATTATTTTGATTTTCTTCATCTTCCATATCCCTTTCAGCTGTCTGGTTAGCTGTGTGTATTTGTTCCGTTTCTCCTTTTCTTTTATATTCATACGATTTGACAGGACTTTCTTTTTTGATGATTATTACGACGTCCGGTCTTCTTGCTTGGATGGGTTTATCAGTTTGTATGCCCATGTCCCATAGGATTTTGTGATTCTCATTTTCAAGTACTGTTGCTGGCTTAGGTTTGTATCTCTTGTCTGTGCGTTCGAGATGCAGTTGCTTGCATAATTCCAAGTGTACTACCCTTTTCACTTAGTCGTGTCGGTTCTTGTATTCCTTTTGCGCAAGTTTGCTATGGTTTGTCGTCTCGTCTCTTTGTCCACAGAGTCTGCATTTGCTATTTTCTTGTATTTTGTCGATCTTTGCTTTGATGTGGTTGGTTCTTATCGAGTTTTCTTGTGCTGTAGTTATTGGGGGTTCAGTTTCTCGGCTTATGTGTCCTTTTTGCATCCATGTCCAAATGTTTTCGTCATTTTCATTTTTTGTCATCCTTATAATTTTTCCGTGTAGTTGTTTCTCTTACCACTTTTCTTTTCTTGCCTTATCTTTTGTCTGTTTTCTGTTTTACTGTTTTTTTAGTGTCTCTCGCTCTTATGACTATACTTTATTATTATTATTATTATTATTATTATTGTTATTATTATTATTATTATTGTTATTATTATTGTTATTATTATTGTTATTATTATTATTATTATTATTGTTATTATTATTATTGTTATTATTATTATTATTATTATTATTATTGTTGTTATTATTATTATTGTTATTATTATTATTATTATTATTATTATTATTATTGTTATTATTATTATTATTATTGTTATTATTATTATTATTATTATTATTATTATTGTTATTATTATTATTATTATTATTATTATTATTGTTATTATTATTATTATTATTACTATTATTGTTATTATTATTGTTATTATTATTATTATTATTAAGTCTTCTATTATTATTGTTATTATTATTATTATTATTATTATTATTATTATTATTAAGTCTTCTATGGCACTCAGCCTCTCCAAGGTCCCAGTTCTCTTTGCTCTTGTCCAGCCGCGGTCTGGTTGACGCTCACTCCTCGGTCTTTCAGTCCTTATTGACCCTTCTCGGCCCTTTGGTATCATTTGGGGGAGGGGAATCGGTGATGAAACAATGGGGGGGATGCATGATGGGGGGTGTAGAACTTGTAAATATGCAGTTTCGGCGTTCTTCATTCCCTGTAACGCTTATTCGTTATATTGTCTTCTTGTATTATTCTCCGCATTCAAGGGTTTTCCTTAATATTTCAGTCGTTTTCATTATCGTTAGTCGTTGTACTTTTGCAATTATTATTATTGTTATTATTATTATTATTATTATTATTATTATTATTATTATTATTATTATTATTGTTATTATTATTATTATTATTATTATTATTATTATTGTTATTATTATTATTGTTATTATTATTATTATTATTGTTATTATTGTTATTATTATTATTATTGTTATTATTATTATTATTATTATTATTGTTGTTATTATTATTATTATTATTATTATTGTTATTATTATTATTATTATTGTTATTATTATTGTTATTATTATTATTATTATTATTATTATTGTTATTATTATTATTGTTATTATTATTATTATTGTTATTATTATTATTATTGTTATTATTATTATTATTATTGTTATTATTATTATTATTATTATTATTGTTATTATTATTATTATTGTTATTATTATTATTATTATTGTTATTATTATTATTATTATTATTGTTATTATTATTATTATTATTATTGTTATTATTATTATTGTTATTATTATTATTATTATTGTTATTATTATTATTGTTATTATTATTATTATTATTATTGTTATTATTATTATTATTATTGTTATTATTATTATTATTGTTATTATTATTATTGTTATTATTATTATTATTGTTATTATTATTATTATTATTATTGTTATTATTGTTATTGTTATTATTGTTATTATTATTATTATTATTATTATTGTTATTGTTATTATTGTTATTATTATTATTATTATTATTATTGTTATTATTATTATTATTATTATTATTATTATTATTATTATTATTGTTATTGTTATTATTGTTATTATTATTATTATTATTGTTATTGTTATTATTGTTATTATTATTATTATTATTGTTATTATTATTATTATTATTATTATTATTATTATTATTATTATTATTATTATTGGCTCACATGGAGCTTTCACACAAGTCAACAAACGATCTGATTGGAAACCTGTGGTGTTCTCTGGAAGCTGAGTGACAACAAGTCTCTCCAGACGTCCAGCTCTCTCCACCTCCTTCGATAGCATTTGCAAATGAATTTGCACCATCGCAACAGCCGCTTACCATTGATTTCTCGCTGGTAGTGGCCATTGGTTTATACTGGAATTTGAGTGGCACTCAGCCTCTCCAAGGTCCCAGTTCTCTTTGCTCTTGTCCAGCCGCGGTCTGGTTGATGCTCGCTCCTCGGTCTTTCAGTCCTTATTGACCCTTCTCGGCCCTTTGGTATCATTTGGGGGAGGGGAATCGGTGATGAAACAATTGGGGGATGCATGATGGGGGTGTAGAACTTGTAAATATGCAGTTTCGGTGTTCTTCATTCCCTGTAACGCTTATTCGTTATATTGTCTTCTTGTATTATTCTCCGCATTCAAGGGTTTTCCTTAATATTTCAGTCGTTTTCATTATCGTTAGTCGTTGTACTTTTGCAGTTATTCCTCTGATTCCAATTTCTGACATTCTTTTTTCGAAGTTTTTCGGAATTGTTCCTAGTGCTCCTACTATTATCGGTACTATTTGGACTTTCTTCATCATCCAAATCCCTTTTAACTCTCTGGCTAGCTCTGTGTATTTGCTTCGTTTCTCCTTTTCTTTCACACTCACCCTGTGATCAGCTTGGACTGCAAAGTCCACGATTTGACATGATTTTTCTTTCTTGTTAATTATTACATCTGGTCTTCTTGCTTGGATCGGTTTGTTCGTCTGTATCTCCATATCCCATAGGATTTTCTGGTTCTCGTTTTCGAGTGCTGTTGCAGGTTTATGCTTGTACCATTTGTCTGTACGCTCAAAATGCAGTCGTTTGCACAATTCCCAGTGTACCACCCTCCCCACTTGGGCATGCCTGTTTTTGTATTCCTTTTGGGCAAGTTTGCTGCATTCGCTTACTATATGGTTTATCGTTTCGTCTCTTTGTCCACAGAGTCTGCATTTGCTGTTTTCTTGTGTTTTATCGATCCTTGCTTTGATATGGTTGGTTCTTATCGAGTTATCTTGTGCTGCAGTTATTAGAGATTCAGTTTCTCGGTTTATATGTCCTTTTCGCATCCATGTCCAGGTGTTTTCGTTATTCTCATATTTTGTCATTCTTATGAATCTTCCGTGGAGTTGTTTCTCTTCCCATTTCTCTTTTCTCGTTTTGTCGTTTGTCTCTCTGTTTTCTGTTTTGTTGTTTTTTTCAGTGTCTCTCGCTGCCATAATTATCTTTTCAGTGTTTTGCATTATGTATTTTTCTAGTTCTTTTGTCGTGTCCTTCACACAGTCTTCTATGGAGATCAGTCCCCTCCCGCCATCTTTCCTTTTCACGTAGAGTCTGTCAATATCGTCCTTTGGGTGTAGTGTATTATGCATGGTCATGAGTTTCCTGTTTTTTTGGTCGAGTTGTCTCAGTTCTTCTTTTGTCCACCCTATAAACGGTCCAGAGTATCTTACTAGTGATACTGCCCATGTATTAATACCTTTTATTAGGTTTCTACTATATAATTTAGTTTCCAGGAGTTTTCTTGTTCTCCTAAGGTATTCCTTTCCAACTTTCTTTTTCATTTCTGTTACTTTTATGGTGTCCGCTTCCAGAATTCTCAAGTATTTATAGTTGTCTTGTTTCCCTAGTGCCCTCATTTCTGTTTGGTTGGGTAGTTCCATGCCTTCTATCGTTTCCAGTTTTCCTTTTCTTATAACTAGTTGTGCGCACTTTTCCATTCCAAATTCCATTTGGATATCTTGGCTGAAGATTCTGGTAGTGTTAATTAGTGTCTCTAGCTCCTTTTCGGTCCTTGCAAAAAGTTTCAGATCGTCCATGTACATCAGGTGGTTCATTTTTTCCTCTGTATTGGAGAACATGTATCCGGCTTGACACTTTCTCAGAATACTGTTCAAGGGTATCATGACTATGATGAACAGTAGTGGTGATAGCGAGTCTCCTTGGAAGAAGCCTCTTTGTATGTTAATTTCTGTTACGTGTTGTTCATCAGCTGTCAATTCCAGTCTCCATGTTTTCATTGCATTTTCTATTACGTTGGTGATCCTGCTTGTATTTTATACATTTTTAGGCATTCTATTATCCATGCTTGGGGGATCCTGTCGTACGCTTTTTGGTAGTCGATCCATGCCATGGCTAAATTCTTTCTCCTCCTTTTTACCTCCTTTAGGATCTTTTGATCTATATATAACACGTCATGTGTTCCTCTTTTTCCTTTTTGGCATCCTTTCTGCTCCTCGGGGATGAGCCCACGGTTATTCAGGGAGTGGTAGATTTGTTCCCTCAGTTGTGCTGTCAGTATCTTCCACATAGTGGGTAAGCACGTGATCAGCCTATAGTTACTAGGGACGATTCCTTTCTCTGTGTCCTTCTGTAGCAGTGTGGTTCTACCTTTTGTCATCCAGTCTGGTACGCTTGCTTCCTGTATACATCTTCTCAGGTTTTGGGCTAGCCTTTCGTGTAAGGTTGTGAATTTTTTGAACCAGTATGCATGTATCCCGTTGTGCCCTGGTGCTCTCCAGTTCGCCATTTTTCCTATGGTTTTCTTTAGGGTTTCCTTGTTGATTTCATTCACTGTTCCTTCTTCTATTTGTTGTAACTCTTCTTTCATGTCTTTCAGCCACTCGGCATATTATTATTATTATTATTATTATTATAGTTATATATTTACATACACACACACACACACACACACACACATATATATATATATATATATATATATATATATATATATACACTAGCATGGGTGTCCGGCGTTGCCCGGGTGTATGATGAGCAAAAAAAAACAAGTGTTAGTAGTAAGGCAAGCTCGAACCCGTACCGCAAAGGAGAAAAAGAACGGGAAAAACCTTACATCTTTGCTGTTACGACCACCGCCAAACCTGAAGTGACGTAGGTTTAAATTAAGGCTATATAATTGAAAGGAGATGATGACTTTCGAAAATATCGGCGAAAAAAGCAACAGAAAAGTACCCTGTTGAAGGTGAGATATTAATGTTTTTAGCCAATTTTTCGATATTTGTCGTCTGAAAGGTCGAACTTTAAAACGATACTGATCTTGTAAAAATCTGTCGCCTCCGTCGAAAGTTTTAGGTAGACATGCAAACATACATACATGCATACATTTATATAGTGGTAACTCAAATTTTCGACCCAAACCGATTAAAAAGCTTGCTCTATCTCTGAATACCCTGAGTTTAGACCAGAAATTCTCTGATTAATTTGGTAGAGACCGAAGCGGTAATTTTTTTTTTAATTTTGGCCCCTATTATAACCCCTTAACATTTATTTTTGGGACTCAAATCAAGTTATTAAGTTAGATCCATGTCCAAGGAACCTATATCCAAAATTTCAAGTGTTTATACCCAAAATTGTCGGGGAGTTTGGTAGAGTTCTCAAAGGTCAAGTCGTTGAACTTTGACACCTTAACCGCAAAATTTCTGGCCGAAAACGGATTACAAAGATTTTCCCAAATCTCAGTGCCTGTATCTTAAATTTCGAGTCTGTAGACTTTTAATTGACAGCGTTATTGCGTAGGGAAATGTTCACAGACACACACACAGACACACACAAAGACACACACAGAGACACGTTCACGTTTATAGATATACTAGCATGGGTGCCCGGCGTTGTCAATGCGTTTGGAGGTGTATGCTGAGCAAAAAAAAAAAACGATCAATTTTGTTTTACTTTGACCCCTAATATGACCCTTTAACATTTATTGTTTTGGACTCAAATTGAGTTATTAAGTTAGATCCATGTCCAAGAAACCTATATCTAAAATTTTAGTTTTTTGTGCCGAAAGTTTGGCAGCCAAAGGATCAAAGTTCCAGAGATTATATATATATATATATATATATATATATATATATATATATATATATATATATATATATATTAGCATTTCAGCCCGGCGTTGCCCGAGTGTTTGGATGTGTCTGTTGAACAAAAAAAAATGGTAGTAGGAAGGCAGGCTCGAACCCGTACCGCGAAGGGGGAAAAGAAATGGGTAAAAACATGACGTCTACGCTGTTACAACCACCGACAAACCGGAAGCGACATTTTTTAAAAATTTAAACTAGACAATATAAAGAAGAGCGTAACTTTAAAAAATATCGGCGTAAAAAGTGACCCCCCCTGTTGAAAAGTGCCTAGTTGAAGGTGAAGATATTAATGTTTTTAGCCAACTTTTCGATATTTGCCGTATGAAAGGCCGAATTTAAAACCATACTGATCTTGATAAAATCCGTCGCCTCTGTCGAAAGTTTTATGCAAACATGCAAACATACATAGATACATTTATATATTGGGAACTAAAATATTTTTACCCAAACCGATAAAAAAGCTTGCCTTATCTCTGAATACCGTTTATGTAAAATTTCAAATGTTTAGACCAGAAATTCTCTGATTAATTTGGAAGAGACCGCAGAGGTTAATTTATTTTAACTATGACCCCTTTTTTGACCCCTTATAATTTATTGTTTTGGGCTCAAATCAAGTTATTAAGTTAGATCCATGTCCAAGGAACCTATATCTAAAATTTCAAGCATTTAGACCCAAAATTGGCAGAGCAGTTTGGTAGAGTTCTCAAAGGTCAAATCGTTGAACTTTGACCCCTTAACAGACAAATTTCTGCCCGAAAATAGATCACATAGATTTTCCCAAATCTCAGTACCCTGTATATAAAATTTCGAGTTTGTAGACTTTTAATTGACAGAGTTATTGCGTAGGGAAATGTACTCAGACACCCAGACACACAGACACACAGACAGACACACAGACACGTTTATATATATATATATATATATATATATATATATATATATTATGGTATATTTTTCTTTACATATAAGTATAAACAGTAACTGGATTGTATCTACATTTTGTCATTAGGGAAGTTGGGTATTCCACTGAAGAGCCATGTTTTTAACAATTGTCCTGTTTTTAAATCGTAATCTAAAACCCTTATTCCAAAGAGTCTCTTCACAGCCCCATAATCCTCATTAAAAAGGATTGCAATGTTTCGGCGTGATTGTTGAACACGATATTAACTTACTCTATAAGTCCGCTAATTTGACATACTATAGACTTTAAATTCATTTCATTCATATGTTACTAATGGTTGTTCGGGGGTTAATACCAGACTGAGGAGTTAAAAATGACTTTGCAATTGGGTTTGATTCCTTTGACCAGCAGTAAATATTATTTCATACACCGAAGATTACTAAAACATGAGACACTAGTGTTTGTAAGTAAAAATTATAAATAAATAAATATATATATATATATATATATATATATATATAATATATTTGTATATATATATATATATATATATATATTTATATATATATATGCATATATATATATAATTTTTTTAAATATAATTATCGACTGACACGTGTTTCGTCGTCTACGGCTCATCAGAGTGGCTGAATCTAGCGAGATTCGAAATCTGGACCCCATAGTAAGAAGCCTAAACCCTTACCCCTGGGGGTACCAAATTGGTTAAAGGGAAAATTATTCCCAACTCGCATTTAAGTAAAAATGCACTTTCGTAAATGATTGAATTCATTCAAGAAGTATCGCAAAAACAAAAACAAGTAACATATATATATATATATATATATATATATATATATATATATATATATATATGGGCCGCCTGTGGAAGGTATAAAAACCTAGAAATAAAGGTTTTTATGATATAAATTTACCTAAAATATTACATAATAAAAAAAACATACGATTACTACCAAATAAGCTACAGATAAAAGAGCAACAACCAAAATAGTTACATATAAACTAGTGCCAACCATACGTAGCAAGGTGTTCAATTATTGAAAAAAAAACGGTAGAACATATTAATATAAATGATAATATTATAAATATTCTAGAATGTGAATGTAATTCTTCTCCTTTCTGTAATAACTAGCATATGTGCCCGGCGTTGCCCGGGTGTTTGTAGGTGTGTGTTGAGCAAAAACAAAAGTTGTAGTATCAGGCAGGCAAAAGAAAATGGAAGTGTGTGTAAGGGTGTTGGTTGAGCAAAAAAAAAAAACGAATATTGCGAGTGCAAAAAAATAGTGGTGGTAGGCAGGCAGGCTCGAACCCGTACCGCGAAGGAGGAAAAGAAAGTGAAAAAAAACTGGAGAGGATAATCATACAAGGTGGGGATAAAATTAAAATAAAACTAAAATATTTAAACAGTTAAATAAAGCATTTTTAGTTATCCTGACTCTTTTAAATCGTATAAAATTAACCAGAATATATTAATAAAGGAAATCGCAAACTATATTATATGAAATGTATTATACAATATATATATATATATATATATATATATATATATATATATATATATAAACGATTTTTGGTAGGTGCTCGACTGAGTTCCAATCTATGACCTCCTTATATAAAACGTTTGCAACAAATACTCGTCTACCTACAATAACGGCTAACAAATTCTCTCACTCTCTCTTCGTGCCTAAGACTAAACAAAAGTTCATGAGCAGAGTTTCTTTCTCAGAACCGTTCGTTTCTGGAACGCCATACTGTGGGACTACCTCCAGGCTAACTATATCATGATCATTTTTTTATATTTAATGTGAATAACTTTTGGGGCTATCCTCTTAAATAATCTAGATCTACACAAGTTCCACCATTAAGCATCATGTTGTCTAAACAGTTACCCAACACTTAATCCTTATTCTAGAGGGGGTTTTGAGTTTTACTAAGTAGTGACCCTTTCTCCATAACAAAAGCTTCCGTTGAAATTCGCATTACCTTAGTTTGACTGAGCACAGAACAAATGGAAATAGATTTTAAAAGTGCGACAAAAAAAGAAACTAACGAGTTTATTTTCGTAATACTATGGTTAAGTGATTCAGTATTTAACATGCCAAACATGCAGCTTCCAGCGGGAAACGCTAAAAATTAATTTATTCTTTGCTTAAGAGGTATTTTACAAGAGAAAACAGTTTATCTAAGAAAATAAACTAATTTTAAACTATGTTTTACGACCCGTGTGTTTTTCGCTGAAATAAATAGAATGCCAAACGGGGGTAACTGATACTGACACATGATGGCGGGAATAAATGAGCCTCATCAGTGAAGGGGAATGGGAGATTTGTTTTCTTTCTTAAGAGCCGGAATTCGATACGCATTTAACAATGTCTGCCTTGTTTGTATTCCTCATACTCCGCTAATGAACCACTTGTAAAAAAAATTCTCAAAACGTCTTCGTGAAGTTATGTTCAACACTACAGTTTTTTCTTTTTGTTATTTTCTGAGGTTAAAGAAGAGTTTGCTGTGTGCCAATCAGTACGAATATTTTCATCTATTCGAAACATATTGCATTTTCGAGTGGGAGTATCGAATCACCGCATGGAATGCATGCAGCAGTCTGTGATGGTAGCGGCCAACACCTACGACACATAGTATATTAACTTCCACTGTGCAAAGATTCGATTTCAATGAATCTGCCTCCATATACTGATCTTGTGCCAAATAAAATCTACATGCAATAAGCTAAAATACGGATTTTACCTGATATACAAATGCATTCTTATCTTAGATTCCAAAGATTTTTTGCGTGATTTTTAAGCATGTGTCCATATAAGTTTTCACCTCTTTAATAAGTTATTAATTAAATCTGAAAATCTTTCAAGGTGCATTGATTAGATAATAAAAAAGACACGTTAATACTGCATCCTTTGGTGTCCTCAACATTCGCGGGTGGTTGGGTCGATTTCATTGTCTCGTCTGACTATAGAAGCTTTTGATCGCGTTATCCCTGTTTTAAAAAGGTTGTTTGTTTTATACTTGGGGATCACCATTTATCAAGGCCCGAAGTCCGTTCAAGTATAAGGGTTAATGAAGTTAAGATGGTAGTGTGGTAATCGTTAATAGTGTAAATTGGGTAGAATTTGATTATTTATGGGAACAGCTCAACAGGAACTTGTTCACATTGGATTTGAAGGCTACTGTGTTGTATTCAACCGGTAAGCAGGTCAGCGTAATAGTGTTCCTCAGGCGGGGAGTTCTGCTACAGAAGTTTTGTTTATGAAATCTGCGTTTAGATTTAAACATAGATAAAGAGTGGGTGAATCGTATACATATGTTTGTGTGTGTATATGTGTATGTGTGTGTGTGTATGTAAATATGTTTATCAATTATTATATTTCACCTTTTATGAACTTAAGAAACTCGATGGTGAACATCTTGAAATATAGACTTTTATTATTTATTTAATATATATTAAAAGTAAAACCAAGAAGAAGGACGTCAGAGAGGGCATTCCCATCTCAGTAGTAAGTAGAAGGGGAAGAATTATCTAGTCCTATCGTCTGCAACTGTGATCTTGTCTTTTTTTGTGATGTTGTTATAAGCTCGAAAAAGTTGAGAAATCTTACTCTTGACTTCAATAGTAAGGCCGTTAATTCACGTCGTCACAGGTAACCTTTGTGATCTCTACTCGGCTTGACATGTCTCATATGTGCAGGGGCAATATTAGAGGCGCAGGTTGTTCAGTGTCTTAGATGATGCTCTATTTTCATGTGGGTAAATTCTTTGCTGTTTCTATTAGTGACTAATTAAGACATCTTGCAAGGTCGATTATTATTAGTGGCGAGATACTTTTTAATGTGCAGTTGTAGGATCAATATCTGCCGTTATTGATTGGTTAATACATTTGAGTGTTATTTGACTAAACTTTTCTTTCTGTTATCACAGATTCGAAGAGTGAAAAAAAGAAGCGAGAGGAAGAATACATACCACATTCTTTCACTCGGGCAACAACTACCGCTAATGCATTGTCTCGGGTCTTCAATTCTCTGCGTCTTTGTACCATTGAAACAATTCGTAACATCTCTGACGATTAAATTTTATTTTCGAGATTTCTAATTAACCTTTTTAATTACATTATAGCAGCTACGCTTTAGTATTTTAAAATTACATAAAATTTCTTTTAAAAAATGTGTAAAATTTCCTTGCGTCTCGACGCTCTGTTCACAAAGGAGTGATTTAATTACAATATGTGACCGCTAACAAGATCTCATGGCCTAAAGCGGCAACATCATGACATGAAAAGACTGTTTAAGACAATGATTCTTAATATCGCTGAAAATTAAATTTTACTCCAGAAAATTAAGATTAAATTATTTGAAGATTGCATTGTTACAAGTCCTATGAATTCATTATAAATATATATATATATATATATATATATATATATTCAGCTATTAATATATTATACGAAATTTAAAACCTTCAACTAAATAACTAAAACAATAATACTATCAATACCATACCGAGCCAAACAAATGTAATATAGAATTCTCCTGTTCATTCAAAGAACGTCTTTCTAATCAAACTAGTAATTCATATAGTACATATGTTGGCCATTCAACGACAACCGTCTTCAGACACCTCGCATATCACTTATCAGAAAGCAGTGCTATTCAACGCCATATCACAGTTCACTCAAAAAAAACTAAAGTCAACAGAAATAAGAAATATATTAACCACTACCACGAAAACTAAATATCAGAATAATTAGACGCAAAGATTAAAATTGCTTGAAACAATATTTATTTTAAAACATATAGCCCAAGATTAACAAAATAGCTTTTAATATTGGTACTAGCATATTAAATATATTTTACAATTAATATATGTATTCCTGACTACATATATATATTGAATTAAAGTTTTAAAAAAATGTTTCACCACATATTTCTTTATCCTTCCTTTTCCTAACAGACAAGTTAACTCACAATAATCAAATAAAATCCAACCAATAAGCAAAAACCAAAATTAAATAAATTACGTATAAATAGGTAGCAGGAAAAAAAAACGCTTTAGCAACAGCAAAATTGTTCCTGAGGATGATCAAGGATCGAAAGCGCTAGTAGAAAATGGCCGACAAAAAATAACTCGGTAACCTAACACACAATTACAAACTGAAGAAAGAAAAAATTCTCGACGTATCCAGAAAATCAATGGGAAAATATAGAAGAAAAAAACTGTCGTATTTCATCAAACATACTTTGATAGCAACTTGCTGCCAAAATACACACACACACACGCACTCACACACACACATTATATATATATATATATATATATACATATATATATATATATTGTCACACAGAAGGAAACGCACATCTATATAATTTTTAAAAAAAACTCTGGAACGCCCGCCCTTGCTCGAATCTGGTCCACCCAAAACATGGTTATATATATATATATATATATATATATATATATATATATATATATATATATATATATATATATATATGTATATATGTGTCTATTTTTCATATATATGCATGTATATATTTGTGTATGTATGTATGTATGTATGTATGTATGTATGTATAATATTGTACTTAAACCAAATTTATATTTTACTCTATTTCCTTTCTATCTCTAACCCATATTAATTTTCTTATCAATTTTAAATTCAGACCTTTATTTTAATATTTTCCAGATACATCTGCCTTACTTTAAATGCTAGGTTTATTTATGGTGTCTTTTAAATTTAATAAAAACCCTTCACAGTTTGCTGATGAGGAAACCTTGTTTATTAAAAAACTATATGTAATAATTATTGTCCGTAACTTGATGTCTACCACAATAAAAACACTGTTTTCCGAAACGATCGTACAAATAATTGACTTTGTTGTTGTTCCTTCTTATGAAACGGATTTTTAATTTAATTATAATTTGATTTTTAAATTATCAATCACATTACTAAATATTAAATTAGCTCTATGATATTTACCTATCGAGCTTATCATATATCTAAATTAGAACGAGCACTTTTTCTTTCCTGTATTTTAATTAAACTAGTAATTTCACTATTACATTAAAATACACTCTGCTCTTTAGACTATTGTTCTAATCTCCTTTATATATATATATATATATATATATATATATATATATATATATATATATATATATATATATATATATATATATATATATTCAGGTTTGAGATATCCAAAAGTCAGGACTAATGAATACAAGGAGGTTGTTAGATAGTGCTCTATAACAAGAGCAAAACATTTTTTTAGGGTAAACAGTTGCATATGGTCGCTATAAACAGCCATCTGTTTCAGCCAATGAGACTTCCTCAGGTGAACCTGAACCTATCGACGCCAGAAAGAAAAAAGGGAAGAGGGCGCTCTTAAAAAAAAAAGAACTATAAAAGTTGCGAGCTCTCTAAAAAAGAGAGATAAAAATGGAGACACCGCATTTAAACCTTTTAGAAAATTGTTCAGAAACAGTTTATAGCTAGATATAAATATGAAATGATTAAAGTGGGTCATACTTCTGCTGAAACTGTGGATTGTATAGAAGAATGGCATGGGGTTCTGTTTATAAACTGATTTTCATGTGTCAGGAAAAAAAAGTTTGCAAATGTGTTCGTTGACATAATGAGTCGTGTGTCAGGAGAAGGTTGGAGTACGGTAGGGGTAGGGAGATTAATGAAAAGTAATAGAGAGAAAAGAGAAAGGGAATTGTCTCTATGATGGAGAATGAAACGTTAATAGACTTATGCAGACATATTCATACCGAGACACACATCCATATACATACATATGCATAAGATATACACATGCATATATACGTGCGCACACACATACACACATATTTATATACATACAATAATATACACACACACGAATACGCATATACATGTATACATACACAAACAATCACATGTATATATATATATATATATATATATATATATATATATATATATATATATATATATATATACAGATAGCTGTTTGTAGCGACCATATGTAACTGTTTAACTTCAAATTTATATGGATCTCCGTATTTCTTACCAGCTCTTTTCTCTGTAACCTTTATTTGTTTAACTTTTTCTTTTTTCTATTTCTTCTTTCTTTTGTTTTTTTTTCTTTTGTAATGATCGCCATAATTTTTATAACACTCCTCATTAACAATTTAGTTTCGGCTTCGATTTTAGTTAATTGCACTCAAATCATATTTTCTTTTTGAAATCATGACTATATATTGGATGTTATATAATATGAAATAATGGATAGAGAATAAATTCTATAATAATAAATACGAAATCTGTGAAGATTGAAATATAGTATTTAAGCGTTTTTACGACCGGCAACACCATACGCCCATTATTGAGCACTTTAAAGTTGAAATGAAAGTCGGTTACTTAAGCTTGCATGCGCGGAAAAGGTGACACCCTAGTGTCTGTAGGTATTTTTAAAATTATAATACTACTAATTATCATTATATATATAGAGAGAGAGATATAAATACCCGTTCACATACAACGATAAAGCTAGAACCCAGAATTAGATAGAATCGAGCAATTGCATCGACAACGGACCACGCCAGACCCAAAGTGGGTTTCGATGTACTGTCCGTTTTCGATGCAATTGCTGGATTCTATCTAATTCTGGGTTCTAGCTTTATCGTGAAAGGTGTATGTGAACGGGTATTTATGTATCTATCTATAATCTCATCTTAATGTCTAATATCTGCAGAAAAAGCAGTTCATCCTTCGTAGGGATGTGATCTTCCTCAACAAATAGGTTGTTCCGAAATCGTGTCTGGGGAGTCCGCTAATTTCAGTTAATGTTTGTAGATGTGATATCTACCGCCTGCATACCAGCAGTAACTATTTTAGTTGTATAGGACGCGTTGCTTGTCACATCGTAGAATGTAGAACTGGATAAAAATATAAGAATTAAAAAATCGAGGTATAGCTGTTAAATTGCGCCGTGACCCATATGATTAGGTCGTCAGTACTGCACACTTCATAGTGCGACGACCGGGGTTCGTGCCTATGTCGGAGCACGTCACTAATGAGATGCAGTACATCGAAACACACTTTGAGTCTGGCGTTGTCCGTGGTCGATGTAATTGCTCGATTTTATCTAATTCTAGGTTCTAGCTTTATCGTGAAAGGTGTATGTGAACGGGTATTTATATATCTATAATCTCCTCTTAATGTCATATATATATATATATATATAACCATCTTTTAGGTGGACAGGATTCGCAGCAAGAGAGGACGGTTTACTAAGTTTTATAACTACAGAGATGTGTGTATGTGTGTGTGTGTCGTCGTTAACAGAACTCAAATACGAGTACAAATTTTGGTCATTAGTACAAAGCCAGCCCTAGCTACAAAGTGTTTTAGGTGATTCACAAGGCGCAACTTCGTATCGCATAAACTTCAGATGTCACCCACACACACACACACACACACATATATATATATATATATATATATATATATATATATATATATATATGTATATATTAAATCAATATATTAAGGTGTTCCACCGTTATACGATTAAATTATTTTATTAACTGGATTTTCTAACAGAAAATCGGTTTATGCAGGTGCTAATCTGCGATGTATTTTTCCAAGAATTTCAACTTCATCTTTATTCTATTTTAGTACTTTTATAAAATATGTCAAGCTTAATTAGACTATATATATATATATATATATATATATATATATATATATATATATATATATACTAGCAAAGTCCCGACCTTAACATTTGATCTTGATCTTGAAAAAGATTTTGCACTATCTAGGTCGGAGACCATGATCATGTTATGTTTGGTCATGATCAGTTCAGTGGTGTGGGCTGTAGGAGAATATATAAACATTATCAATGACCTTCACCTCTTACCATAACTTTGTAAAACATAGTGTGCACCAACCCTAGGTGGGGGAACCGTCATCCTGCCAGGTTTGGTTATGATCGGTCCAGTGGTTTGACTGTAGTACATACACACACACACACACACACACACACGAACGCTACTATATATATATATATATATATATATATATATATATATATATATAATTGTAATAAGTTCAATTACGCGATTTCCTTGGATTTTATTTGTGCGAATGGATTTACATTTTTGGATTTTACCGTCATTGGATACTTTACCGTTCACCAGACTATCCATTTACGTGAAATCACCTTTTTCTTCACCATATTCCCTCTGCTTCACTTTTTGTTATCAAGTAAGATCTTTGACTAACTTGCAGTTTCATCAAATACTTTTGTATGCAAAATCCGATCCCGCATTTTGCTCATGCCTACCCTCTGATGAGAAGGAAAGTATTTCTTCGAAACTCCGCGGATTAAGGACTACCCACTTATTAAGTGCTTCCTTTTCAGATTAAATATGTTTTTAACTCTTTTTCAACGTGTTTTTTAACATTTTTATTAACTATTTGCTCTTATATATATATATATATATATATATATATATATATATATATATATATATATATATATAATATAAAAATATAACACGGAAATTACATAATTATGTTATATTTTTATGTTATTGCTCTGTTTACCACATTGAGCTCTCATACCCGGATTTCCTCCTGGAATTATTCCATTATAACACTATATATATATATATATATATATATATATATATATATATATATATATATATATATATATATATATATATATATATATATAGGGACATTTTTTCAAACGTCTGATTGATTTTAAAAGTAATAAATATGAAAAGTAAAAATGTAGCTCTTATTTAAAAAGAATCGATGCATTTTTAAATTTCAATAGGGCTAATAATGAATAAATTATTGAATCAAACTTCTAACATAGTATAAATTACGGAAAAATTTTAGAATAAAATAAGTTTTACACGTGTTTCTTGAGAATTCGACCGAATTCTTGAAGAATACAGGCTGGTATAACTTTCACCCTCTTGATAAAAAACGAAGAATCTTACGTTTTCGATGGAATTCGCGGCATAAATCCCCAAAGAAACGTCGGACAGGAAATCAAAGATCGTTGGAAACCAGAAAATTCAAGGGACTGTTTCAGTAATAAAACCGTTTAACCTTATTATCAAAGCAAACTATAGTTCATGAAAGATAAGGCATAATATCAGAATATTTAATTTTAGAAACTGAGATAAAATTAGATGAGAGAAAAATAAAAATAATGGGTTGAGCATCATGTTAAGTGAAATAGCAAGCTGAAATTAAAGTATAAATTCAATGCTTTTTACGGTAAAAACAAAATGGAGCTCGCGGCGTTTGACCATGTTTATCATTGTAGCTTTATCCACTTTTACCATGGGAAAACGGCTTCAGATTAGCGTCGTTAAGACGGTTGTGTTTCGATCCATCTTGAAGCAATTGTCTAGCTACACTGAAGAGCTCCGAGCAGTCTCTCTTTTGATAACTAATATATATATATATATATATATATATATTATACAAACGTTGATGGCTACATATGTGCATACATGTTTCTGTAATCACCCGTTATTTGGAGATAACGTCTTCAGGCCAAGAATTTACCTCGACTTTCGAGGGAAATTCTTGGCCTGAAGACATAATCTTCCCAATAACGGGTGATTACAGAAACATGTATGCACATATGTAGCCATCAATGTGTGTATTAAAAAAAATTAATATACCTGCTCTGTTAACTCATTGAGCACTTTTTGGTAGACACATGTTGTTTCAGTGGATGTACTTCTAGGAAAGTAAGCTACACTGCCATTATATATATATATATATATATATATATATATATATATGTGTATATATATATATATATATACATATATATATATATATATATATATATATATATATATATATATATATATATATATATATATAAGAAAATATTCTGTTTAATGTATTAGTATTTTCTTTAGTCATTTTCTTTTTTGGCAGTTTATTGAGACGGCATAAAATATGAAAAACAAAATTAAGATACAATAAAATAGAAAAATGAAAATAAGGGAATAACAGATTGGAATTAATTTTTGCTGACCTTTAACCTGGTTCGGAAAATCTTTTCTCAAATTTTGAATTTGTTAAATGCGAGAAATTTTCATTGAAATACATATATCTTTGAGAAGTAATCTTTAGATGGATGAAGCAGCGAAAAGGTGATTATTTGCAACTTTTCAAAGGCGTAAAATTTTGTAGGATTTTAGTTTTTATCTTGTCGTTATCGACAAGATACTTTTTCCCGTTCTTTTATTGAAAATCAATATTGAAAAGTCTCTGAAGACGCACATGCATATTTTCGTACGCGCACATTGAAATTAAACGCCACCCTCCGCATCAATTTTCAATGACCCGAACCGAAAATTCAGTTTTTCATCTTAATCTTTATAAGTGATGTTCTTCTGTGCATCCTGATTCAGAGTGGTTCCGTCCATTCTTGCATGAATTCCAAACAAAATTCGAGTTCGGTCGGATTTGTGTTGATGCATTATTTGAAAGAACGGTTGATCACAAAAGCATTTAAAGCAGTCTTCACTTTATTTTCAAAACACAAGATATGTTAACCAGGTTTAAAGACTAGAGGTTCGTATTAAAAAAAGGGCAATCAACGGAACTAGCAAGATTATTCTCCCTCCAGTCGCATATTTTTATTATTGGGTTGACAAAAAGTTCGTTCGTATTTTGTTTTTGTTTTTTTAATATCATCTTTCTGATTTATACAAGAACATTTTATATCCCTATTCTTCAAATCCTGAATTTGGTTTTGTTTTTGTTGTTGTTGTAAAGCATCATTCGTGATAATTATGTTGGCATTTGTTTCTCCGATATCTTTCCATTATGAATTCTTTCTAGAATGGTACAGTATGCGTACGGCAAGGAATATCTGAAGGTTTTTAAGATTCTTAAGTAAAAATGGTACTGTGGAACGAACTGGATTCGAATTCAGCACACTCAAGCTGTCAGTACGTGTCGTTAACTTCTGAGCCACCCTAACCTCCTTTTATTTTGTGTCGCTATCGATAATAGTTTTTCTAACAATATGCACTTAGAAGCTCATAAAATATTGGAACAAATTGAACTATCGGTGTGCATCATAACTGGTACAAGTTAACATAATATTGTAACAAGTCCTGTCGTTTGGGGTGCGTATAATCTCATTAGATACATCATTATTGGTGCCACGTCTGTCGCCTTTTTCGATTAATTCCCAAAACCCTGGCGGCTTTTTTAAGTTAAGTATTTATTAGCATATGGACATAGTAACAATAAGGTTATATAGATCCAATAAAAAAGAGACGTAGGAGACCTGACCACCATTTATACCAATCTATCACATTGTTCTTTCGTGTCTCATCTTAATCAAAGTTTTGGGACTAGCGCAGTTTTCAGGACAACTCTCCCGAACCAAGTCTGCTTTTTTCGAAAATAACGTCATTCCCTAGGAAGTGACTGTGATTTAATGGTTAACGACACGAATGGCGACCTGGGTGTTTCAAATTCGAATCCAGTTCGTTACACAAAAATCACTTTTACTAAGTATGTAAGTATCCTATGTCTTTCTAGAAAAAAAATCTGACTAAAAAATTATCGGGGAAACCAATACCAACAACAGAATCATTGGATTCATACGATATGATGAGCATGACTTATTCCCCTGATCCGTCACTCATTCCCATAGATCTTATACTCATTTATTCTATTAGAATTAAGACTTTAATTATCTAACAATGCTGCTGCTGCTGCTGCTGCTGCTGCTACTACTACTACTACTACTACTACTACTACTAATAATAATAATAATAATAATAATAATAATAATAATAATAATAATAATAATATGAGAGATGTGTCAAAATAATGCTTTCTATTTTTATTCCGCTCGAATGGATCAGAGCGCATTGCTAATCGCATTGTTGTGATGACTGGACTTATACATTCTTATCCTGAAAGTTTCATCTGTCTGTTGCATATATTAACGGTGTGAGACTGAAAAAACAGCCTCTGCCTGGGACGTGTATCGAAAGCATGAATGCATTATGGAATTTCTCCATGCAGAACAAATTGAAGCGATCAGCATTTACTGACACCTGTCGAACGTTTACGAAGCCGATGCAGTTGATATCAGCACAGTTATGAGATGGGTTCGTTGATTTCAGAGTGGCGACAAAAAAGACTAGCTAAAGTGCATTGAAAGTTGTAGTGACTGTTATGTAGAAACATAAATTCTGAAACACAAATGGTCGTTCGTTTTAATGGTATCACTCCCGTCTTCATAGCTTTTTAATGTTTTAGTTTTTTGTTAAAAATAGGAGGTCTTACTTTTGGAACGACCCTCGTACCATGAACTAACATCCCCTAAGCACACACTTACTCAAGGTTGAACCAGTCCTAATTGGTACTATGGCACTATGTTTTGCATGTGCCACTGTGTTGCCACTAGTCACTCGCGGAAGGATACGGAGGAAAGTGGACAACAATGCAATTCGGCAGAACTCATTCCTCTCACTCCAGCCAGCAGTCATGGGGTAAGGACGCATATTATTATCCCTCTGTAAAAGTGGTGGGAGCACTTCCTCTTCTCCAGCAGTTAATTCAGGCTAGTTAGCTTTTTAAAAATTTAATGGGTAAAGTTAATTGTTATGAATTGTTAATTTGTAAAAATAGTTAAGATTTTCTCATATATTACGATTTGTTTTGCGTGTTGTTTAATTTGCTTTTAATATCAAGATGAAGTCTACCAACCTTCTCAGCCAGAACCCAACAGGAGGAGGTCACCTTCAAGAATGGAGAACCACCCGGGAAAAGAAATCCACTAATTCCAAGTGTTACAAGAACGCCTGTTCTTGTAAGTGAATAAATATGAGATAGGATAGCCGAGGATTCGAACTTGCGAAGCTAGATTTGGAATTGAGAATTCCGATCATAAGTTAAAATAAATAATACAGAATGTTATTGAAAATGGGATGTAGAATTACCATTGTTTAGTTCACATAAAATAGTTAGATATCTGTTTATTGAAAAAGGAATGTAATGATGAATTTTGTTTCTGTTAAAGAAATGAAATTAAAATAAGGAATTTAAAAACGAACAATGGAAAATGTTTGTAAAGTGGGTTAATCAAACATTAGGTTAGAGAGTCGGCTTTGTAGAAACGTGAGGAAATGCATATCAGGCCACGGGATCGAGATGCACGTGTTTAGTCATGTAATGACGTCATGAGTTCTCAATATAGAGAGCTTTAGGCAGTCAGTGAGTTAGTGAGGGGAGAAGAGAGAAGTCAGTTAGTCAGAGACCGAGCTGACATGGAACCTTGGAAGCGAAGGAGAGAAGAAAGAATCATGTAGAGACTTGAATTCCTTGATGTAAAGCCATTGACCGGTCGAAATGGAATAAACGAACAACTTTATCTTTTTGTATCTGTGTCTTCGTGTTATGTTATTCAACAGAAAGGTATTGTCAATTTATATCATAAGAACTTTGTGAAAATCATCATCTGAAAAATAGGTAAAGAAATATATGTATCAATGTTATAGAAACACTTCCATTCACAGAACTGTCAAACGTATAACTGTTAAACGCAATATCTCTCGGTCTATCTATCTATATATCAAATCTCCTCTCATTGTGTATTACATGCCGTTGTCTCTCCTGTATTAACATGTACCCTGTACCTATATATATATATATATATATAGAGAGAGAGAGAGAGAGAGAGAGAACTGTCTCTCTCTTTATATATACGCGACATATCTGCACACCAACATGAACACTCTAACACGAACAACAAATACATACGTCATCCCTTCTAAAAAAAATAACCACTATGCAACACAGGTATGCATTCACTTTCTATTAAGAGTGCTTCCAAGTAACTATACACATAGTGTTGTATGGGTCGGTCACTCAAGTGACACTCATAGGGTTACAGTACCATATAAAATGATCCTGAAAGATCAAGGAATGTTGAAAAACTGAGAAGGGAGTTCACCAATCAGCCCCATACTTGAACAGCGTAGAGTACCTTGGAGAGGCTTAATTCTACTGAAATTTATTAGACCAACGGTCGGCCTCAGTGAAAAATCATTGGCAAACAGCTGTTTCGGTAACGCAAAATTACTTGCAACGGTTACTTAAAGAGGTACATAGTGTTGAGGTTCTGGGGAGATTTGTCACCCAAACTCTATGGAACACCACTGGTTGTATTAAGTGAACAATCACTGAGGATGACTTGTGTGAAAAATTCGAAGGAATGAATGAATGAGAAGAAAAAAAGAAGAAGAAGAAAAAAAAAATAAGACAATTTCAATAATTTAATTTTTCACAGACAAATTCTTATTTCAGTTTCTGGTTGCATGAAGAAAAGACAAAATACCTACAGTTGAATTTTTGTTGTTTTTTTGTTTTTTTGTTTTTTGTAGATATTGAAATGGTTTCGTTTCGAGGCTGATGGTTTCGTTAGGGCTGATATATAATTTTTATATAAAACCATATAAATAAATGCACATTTGTCTTTATTAAAGTATAGTCAGCTATCATCTTCCCTAATTTTCCGCGTGGCTGCTAAGGAAATCGGTGAAGAGACAAAACAGTTTCTACGCTTTCTTTCGTTATCCATTATTTGTATTTTATGGAAATAGAATAAAAACACATTATTGGAAATCATACAATAAAAATTAACGAAATTATCCAGCTAAAATAAAACAATTAGTCTCTATTCGCACATTTGATAACAAAATTATGAAAATATTTTTTTAATTTGAAATTTGATATATTTTTATTACATCTTCACCCCAAACAAGGCACATTGCCACTTTGATGTAGGGGGATACTATCAGGGATATAAGCTACAGGGGTATTATGTGGGGAGTTGGGCAGCAAGATGTCTGTTCACGTTACACTTGAACTTCTGCATGTCAGTACAGTTGGGGAAGCGGGAACCCGGAAGGGAATTCCAAAGTCTAGCGGTTCTGATGAAGAAACTACTGGAGTAGAAGGCTTTCTTACATCTAGGGATCTCTACTGTGAAGGGGTGAGATTTTGCCGCTTGTCGGGTTTGTCGGGGGTATTTACGCCGAGGGAGTATAAGTGCTTGCAGTTCGTCGGAGCATTCATTGTTAAAGTACTTGCAGAACAGGTAGAGGGATGATATATTTCATCGATGGGACCGAGGCTGAAGCTTAGATGACAGTTCAGGACCTATCAGGTTGGCGACTCCCTTTTGAACCTTGTCTATGTGTGAGAGACGAGTGACAGATGCACTAGCCCAAATATGACAACAATACTCCACACATGGGCGAATGGTGGCCTTATAGAGATACAGGATACTTTCGGGCGTTAGTAGCTTTTCAGCACGGTAGAGAGAACCTACCTTTTTCGCAGCGGTCCTGGCGATGCTCTTAGTGTAATTGTTCCAACTCATGTTTCCTGTGAACGTTAGGCCGAGGAGTTTAAAAGATGTACTTTCAGATAAAGAGTCTTTGGTCATTGCTATTGCTTAGTGGGGTCATTTATGAATATTTGGAATAATAGAGGTCCAAGGATAGACCCCTGAGACATTCCCGCATATATATTATATTGTTTAGACGACAACCTGGATTTTTCTCTTATCTAAGAAGGATTTAATTATGTTAGGTATTCTTCCAGTGATACCGTATGATCTGATTTTCCTGAGAAGACCTTCATACCATACTTTGTCAAAAGCCTTAGATATATCTAGAGCTATCGCTCTACTCTCCCCTGCTTTGTCCAGTGAATGGTATATACGCTCAGAGATTACAGTTAGGATATCTGCTGTGGAACGGGCTTGCCTAAATCCATATTGTTAGTCGGTCAGAAGTTTAGCATCTGTAAGGTGATGGACTAGAGCTTGGTTAATTATGGACTCAAATATTTGGGCGAAAAGTGGGAGGAGGCTAATGAGGCGGTAATTTACTGGGTCGGTTCTTTCGCCAAAATTCTTGAAAACTGGTACCACAGAGGCAGTTTTCCAGCGGGCAGGGAAGTAAGATTCATTAAGGCATTTGGTGTAGAGTTTGGAGAGAACTGGAGCTTCTTCGGCGGAGCACTTTTTTAATAGGATAGCCGGGATGAGATCAAGTCCACATGCTTTTGAAGTGTCAAGATTTTTTATGATAGCATCCACCTGAGAAGGGGTGATTTTCAGATCGTCTAGTGTGGCGTCTGTCCGGAAAGGAAAGTCAGGGAAGGGGTGGGTAGCAGGGTCCAGTGTGGAGTTTGAGGCAAATCTACTGGCAAGCATGTTAGCCTTTTCAGTTGCTGAGCAAACAACCTCCTGATTGTCAGATAGTGGGGGAATTGTTGATTGCGCATTATTTACTACACTGTTGTAGATTTTCCAGAAGTCATGGGTTCCTAATTTCTGTGCTTCGATGCGTTTTTTGGTGGTTTCAATAAATTCTCTCTTAGCTGTCGCTATTTCTTTCTTACAGTTACTTCTGGCTTCTATATACTTCTGTCTGTTTGAACTGGACTTATGTCGGTTAAATCCGCGGTACGCATGCTGCCTTTGCACGATAGCAGCTGCACAAGTAGAAGTAAACCATTGAGGAGAGTTGGGCTTGCTATAAAATTTCCTCGTGGGAACATGTGCTTCAATTGCCGTTTTGAACCATTCAGTGGTCTCATTTGCGCACTGTTCAACAAGGAGTGAAAAGATATTTCCCCATGGGGCGTCTCTGATGTGATCCCCGATGGCTTCCCAGTCAGCCTTTTAATAATATCTCGTTGTTTTGAGCAATGGCTTTTCTGTTTTGGCTCTAAAGTTTAGGGCGATTTCAACCATTATCACTACATGATCAGCGTTCCCAAGTTGGCTATGGGTATTCGTAACGCAATCATCGGGAACTGTTGTCAGAAACAGATCTACAAGTGATGCGTGTTGTTCTTGCTGGTAAGGGAAACGGGTTGGAAACGTAAACAATGTGTTAAGGAATGATATATACAGAAGGTATATGTTGTGCTACCAGCTGCGTCTGTGTAGGTAGAAAATCCAAGCCAGTTACTGTGATGGACATTGAAGTCACCAAATACATGCACTTGTTCGCTAGTGTCGAGGGAGAGTGCTGTATCTATGCTGTCAGAGACTTTGTTTATTAGGGTACAGTCCTGGGTTGAGGGAGAACGGTAGAGAAAATAAAAGTAACTAATGTTATGTTGCATGTTAAGTCTAAAGCACATAAATTCTTGACGTCCGATTCTAGTTTTGTTTCTCTAGTAAAGGGAAAGGTGTTTCGAATATAGACTCCAAGCCCGTGCATATGTCTGTCAGAGTCCTTACAGCAGAGTGGGAGATATCCGGACATGTTAAAATAGTTAGAAGGGATAGAGGAGTGTAGGCTAATCTCACTTAGTGCTAAGATATCCGGGGTGTTTGTTAGGAGAAATGTTTCAACGTCATTTAAATTAGTTTTAAGCCCAAGGATGTTCGTAAATGCAAGCCTCAAGCGAGGAAGCAGGTTGACTTTGTTTGAGTTTTATATTTATGCCTTCAATAACTTTTAATTAAAAAACCTAGCAAAAATTGTTTTCAATAATTCTTAATATAAAAAAATATTAGAAAAAGCTGTTTTCACTGAAACGTAATCAAAAAAAAAAAGTACATGAACAGTGAAGATACAGGCGTAAGAGAAAATAGCGAAGGAACTATCTTAGTCTTCACCGATTACGGTAGCAGCCACGTGGAAAATTCGAGAAGACGTTACCTGACTAATCCATTATTATGTGGCGGAGGATATCAATTCCTTTATAGTTATAAGTAAAACAGAAATATATAGACATATATAAATCGGCTACTTTACTTATTGTGAATTCGAACTAAATGGGCTAAAAAGGGTTAATATGGTAGAATAAAAACAATAATTCATTCATATAAGTGCGAGCAAGTCTGGGCTTTTTTTTTTTCCTTTTTTGTGTTGCTGTATCTCTTCAGCTAACCTCTTCCCCACATTTGTGTCGATGTTCTGTCAAAATGTCTGGTTATGGATCAAATCACGCCAAGATTGGGTCAGGTAAATCACGTCTAGTTTTGAACCGTCTTAACTAATTTTGTGCATAAGAACGTTGGCAGTTGACAGGTGCGCTTCTAGTAAAATTACTCCTCAACCACCTCATCGCCACCGATAACAGCAGTAGAAACAGAAGCAGAAGAAGTCTGTGACGAACTAAATTGGTATTTCAAGCTTAAGTGTAACGGACGCATATGATTTTTTCCAACCTAGTCGCCGACGAATAACAGACAAAGCCGATTACAGAAATACTGAGACGCTTCTTAAAATAAGAAATGATAAGCAAATGAACTTTAAAGAAAAACACCAGACCACTGTAATATTAAAAGATAAAATTCTTCTAGAAACACACTTATACGATTTTATATTTGTTTTTCTACAAAGATTACGCTTTTTTATTAGTTAATTAAAAAAAGTACGATTCTCGTGCATTGCATCACTAGCCATTATTTATTTATTACAAAAAAACAGACTATTCAAGTTACAGATAACTTAAATAACTTAGAATTTTATCCATCTCTCTTGAACTAAAACATTCTCTCCCTATGTCAGTCTGTCTCTCTCTCTCTTTCTTTATATATAAAAATATATACTAATGCGTATAGATTTAATCGTTTATTCAATATCCTGATTAAATCAATTAGATGAGTAATCTTTTTGTACCCAGGTATTTCGGACCCTAATGCTTCTCATCACCTTTATTTTACTCTGTATTTTTTCCTCTGTCGCATTAATTACTATAATTCTCCTTTCTTCCTCTCTCCATAGTTTAAATGTATTAACTTTTTTTCCTCTCGCTCTCCATTATTTCGCTCCTAATGTGGTTATCGCTAGACGTCGCGTCTCTAATATGATACCTAGCATCATCTCTTCTCTTCTTATGAGAAGCATTAGGCTTCGAAATATCTAAGTATAAAGAATTTACTTATCCTACACCCTTAATTGATGTAATCTCTTTATTGAATAAACGATTAAAATTATGTTCATTAGTATATATTTTCATATTGTCGTTTTTGTTATTCTTTATCTTCTATATAAGCTCCAGCTCAATTTGTTGAGCTTTGCATTATCCTAATAAATCTACTCTTAAAGACTTTATCTAATTATTTTAATTCTCACTATATATATATATATATATATATATATATATATATATATATATATATATATATATATGTGTGTGTGTGTGTGTGTGTGTGTGTGAGAGAGAAGGGGGGGATTATATAGTCCGTTGATTCCGGTCGACCAAGGATGAAGCATTCATCATAAATACACAAGCAGCATCATTGTGCCAACTTTTCCCATGTATGAATGCACCCCTGGATTTATCAGGTATAAATGTTTTATAAGTTTTCTTTTCTATTAGGGCGCACTACTAATGTGACTAAAATTTGAGGGGATTACTTTAAATTTCACTATGAAAAACTTTGATAAAGACTTTCGAAACGAGAAAATAAAGAAGTATTTTGAAAAAAAAGCATTTAATAGAAACTTTAAAATTCTTGCACTTATTTTAAAGTTTCTTTCGAATAGAACAATCTGTGCCAATTTTATGTTCTCTTGCGAAGATAAAAATCGAGGTTTAATAATAGTAGAGCTTATGCTTAGAATCCTTGTTCCAAGGTTGATCAAAATAAATTTCATGATTTTGATTTAAGAAAATGGTTAAAATTTAAGACTTAAGATCAAGAGTGCTTAAAAAATAGTACGACAGGCCAGAAGAAACTTAGACGATCCGCGTAGATTATGTTTGAATAAGAAATTTTAAATTCTAAATTTTAAAACCTCCAAAACTTATTAAACTATAAAAGGGAAATAGCAAACAACTGTATACGCACAATAAACACTAAAATAACTGTATACGCACAATAAACACTAAAAATAACAATACCGCAAGAAAAAAAAGCAATTTCATAAAATGATATAATGCAACACTAAACTAAATCAACGCGTAAAATCAAAATGAAATAAGGAATCCAGGCAGGCACGTGTTAAAATATTGCCACCCATTGATTAAAAATGGTGCGTCACTCTTACACAAATGCGAAAACTGAAGAGGAAGAAAAAATCAGTCAAACTTTGTTTGGTTGATGGAAACACTAACCTGTGAACGGGAGTAACAATGATTCTGATTGGTTAAACTAATCACCACGTATATATATATATATATATATATATATATATATATATATATATATATATATATATATATATATATATAAAACATTCAGCAATACGAATTTTAGTTTGACGATTCTCAAATGGGATGAAATACTGAGCCTATGTGTAGTTCATTGCCATAAATATATTTTATAACTTACTACCTATGTCCACTCACATATTGAGTACTGTTGAAGTAAATACTGAAATTCGATATATAAAATATATCTCCTTATAGTATTTTGTGGACACATGAAATGATATATATATATATATATATATATATATATAATTAAATAATAATTATTCTTTTATACCTACAAACACTAGTGTTTCATGTTTATGCAGTCATCAGTGTGGCAATTCCTCGAACCCAGAGAAGAAGCCACGTTCGACTTCATTTGCTAAGCTTTTACCTCCAAACAATTAAAGAGAAAGAAAGAGACGGAGAGAGATGCTATATTTATAGTCGATCCTTACCAACGAAGAGAGAGAGAGAGATAGAGAGAAAGGGAAAGGGGAAAGTAGAAAAGAAGAGGTTGACTATATTAATAGTCAAAAGAGATAGATAATGTTATAGGTTATTTAAGTCATCTACTACATGAATAATCTAATATTTATAAATAAATACAGGGTAGAACAATAAAAGTGTCGCCTTACAAAAGACGACATGATTTCATTTCCGCTTGATGAAAGCCGGTGTTCTTATTTCTTTGTCTTTTTTGTGTTTTTTTGTTGTTGCTTTTTGTTTTGTTTTTTTTTTGGGGGGGGTTACGGACCATCAGTTGTGTACAAATCCCAAGAGCGATAGAAGCGTTCTATCATGTCTGAAAATGACACAATATTCAACGAACAAAATCGGAGATGCGCCGTTGTGCAACTCATGCTCTCTGCCGATCCTTATATGACAACTAGACCATTAAGAGAACACTTCAAATGATAATTCGGGCGGATCCACGCTTGAGGGCACAACTCAACGAAGTTTTCATTCACGTTTAGGATCTTTGGTGTGGTTTCAAATAAGGGCTACATCATGCAACTTTACATCTGCGAGGTTAGCTTGAAATTCAATACCAAACTGAACCTGGGTGTGCTGAAGAGTGTGATGATCCACTCGTGAAATCAGGTGCCGGCTAGCAGGTACTGGGTGTGGCAGCAGGGCTCGGCGCCTGCCCACGTGTCCAAAGAGACTCAGACTTGGCTTCAGAAGGAGTGCTACGACTTTGTATCCTCCTCCCACTGGCCCCCTTCCTCCCCCGACCTGAACCCGCTAGACTACTTCGTTTTGTCATACGTTGAGAACATCCCACACCATCAAAGCCAGCCTGATCGCCGCAATCCACCGAGTATTCGCCGAGCTTCAAGACTCGTATCGAGGCGGTGATTGAGGCTGAAGGCGGCTACATTGAATATATGACAGTTTTACTATATAATCAAGTTACCTGAATTGATTTTTTTTCAATAAAACTTTTAAAATAAAGCTGTAGTGTTGTTTTCTTTAGGGCGACAAATTTATCGTTCCACCCTGTAATGCTAGCTATAAAATGCGTGTGAGGTAAACATTTTTAATTGGCTACAAAAGGCGTAATCTTTCTATGATAACAAATATAAAGTCTTATAAATGTGTTTTTCTGGAAGAGTTTTATCTTTTGATATACAAGTCGGCTGATTTTTTTTTTTCCATTTACTTATCATTTATATTTCTATATGCGTCCAAGTATGTCTATAATCGGCTTTGTTTGCCATTCGCCGCGCTTAAGTTTGAAAGAACACATTCAACTTTTACAGTTAACAACAGAAGATGAAAAGGATTTAAATAGAATTTGCTGTCCAGTATAATTAAGTTTCGAATAATATTGTCGGCCATAACGGTTAAGCGTAAAATAGTATTTTCGTGTACATTTAATGGATGGAGGCAACTACATGTGTCAAATTATATCTTCTTCGTTGTTCTTCTCCGTTGTTCTGTCACGATTAAAGTTTAAGTGGAGCAACCATCATCAATCATGCAGCATGGATATACGCGTCTTATATTAGAAGCCTCAAAATGTTTTTATATGTTGGTCGATCTGTCACACTTTAAGTTTAAAATAATATTTTCGCCGAGGCCTCATAAATGCATAGAAAAAAACTATTTTTCAAACGTGACAGATCAACAAACTCTCTATAAAAGGTAATCTTCCTACTTATTGTCCCATCGTTAGGATACACGCAGCATCGTATTTTAATGTGGTGGTAACTGCAGCAGTCCAAATAGGAGCACTCTGGATGTGGACAAAAATTTAAATTGTATCAATCTGGAAGGATTTTGCCCTCACTGACCGGGAACATAAAAGGTTTAGTATCAGAAGAGATACTTAGCCAAAAAGGCAGAGAAATGAACCCATCAAATAAAAATGAAAAACTAATGCAGAGCAAATTGAATTAAAACGGAACAACAAAAAAAAAGGAAAAACAGAAAGACAAAGGAAAAGAGTACAGAATGCAGAAGAGATAACAGACAGGAAAACAGGAAACAAACGTGCGAATAAAACAGGAAAAATATAAAGAAAAAGAGTAGAACTCTGGAGGCGAAAAGACATGGGATGCAAATAAAATATATTAAGGAAATGAGAGGAAGGAAAATAAAATGATGTGAGATAAGAAGTAGAAGAAGAAATAAAGAAAAAAGATGAAAAAAAAGTTGTTGTTGTTGATGATGATGATGATGATGATGATGATGATGATGATGATGATGATGATTAAAGAAAGAGAATGAGGGGAGAAGAATAAAAATTGAAAAGAAGTTAAATAATAAAAATCAAAAAATATAGAGAAAGGGTTAGAGATGGTGAAGACTAGAAAGAACAGGGGAGGAAGTTGAGTTATGAGATGATGGGAGCAAAAAAATAAAAACTGGCGAATATAAACGTGGCCAAACAGAGAGTAAATTTAAACAAATAGATAATTTAAAAAAAAAAAAAGGAAAACTTGAAGAAATAAAAAGCTAAACAAGTATATTATGCAGCAGATGACGAAGAAGCATTGGTAAAAGAAGATGAAGGAGATGATGAAGATGCATTGATAAAAGAAGATGGAGCACATGATGAAGATGCATTGGTAAAAGAAGATGAAGGACATGATGAAGATGCATTGATAAAAGAAGATGGAGCACATGATGAAGATGCATTGGTAAAAGAAGATGAAGCAGATGATGAAGAAGCATTGGTAAAAGAAGGTGGAGCAGATGATAAAGAAGCATTGGTAAAAGAAGATGAAGCAGATGATGAAGAAGCATTGGTAAACGAAGATGAAGCAGATGATTGAGAAGCATTGGTAAAAGAAGATGAAGCAGATGATTAAGAAGCATTGGTAAAAGAAGATGAAGCAGATGATGAAGAAGCATTGGTAAAAGAAGATGAAGCAGATGATGAAGAAGCATTGGTAAAAGAAGATGAAGCAGATGATTAAGAAGCATTGGTAAAAGAAGATGAAGCAGATGATAAAGAAGCATTGGTAAAAGAAGATGAAGCAGATGATTAAGAAGCATTGGTAAAAGAAGATGAAGCAGATGATAAAGAAGCATTGGTAAAAGAAGATGAAGCAGATGATGAAGAAGCATTGGTAAAAGAAGGTGGAGCAGATGATAAAGAAGCATTGGTAAAAGAAGATGAAGCAGATGATGAAGAAGCATTGGTAAACGAAGATGAAGCAGATGATTGAGAAGCATTGGTAAAAGAAGATGAAGCAGATGATTAAGAAGCATTGGTAAAAGAAGATGAAGCAGATGATGAAGAAGCATTGGTAAAAGAAGATGAAGCAGATGATTGAGAAGCATTGGTAAAAGAAGATGAAGCAGATGATTAAGAAGCATTGGTAAAAGAAGATGAAGCAGATGATGAAGAAGCATTGGTAAAAGAAGATGAAGCAGATGATTGAGAAGCATTGGTAAAAGAAGATGAAGCAGATGATGAAGAAGCATTGGTAAAAGAAGATGAAGCAGATGATTGAGAAGCATTGGTAAAAGAAGATGAAGCAGATGATAAAGAAGCATTGGTAAAAGAAGATGAAGCAGATGATAAAGAAGCATTGGTAAAAGAAGATGAAGCAGATGATGAAGAAGCATTGGTAAAAGAAGATGAAGCAGATGATAAAGAAGAATTGGTAAACGAAGATGAAGCAGATGATGAAGAAGCATTGGTAAAAGAAGATGAAGCAGATGATTAAGAAGCATTGGTAAAAGAAGATGAAGCAGATGATTAAGAAGCATTGGTAAAAGAAGATGAAGCAGATGATGAAGAAGCATTGGTAAACGAAGATGAAGCAGATGATGAAGAAGCATTGGTAAACGAAGATGAAGCAGATGATAAAGAAGCATTGGTAAAAGAAGATGAAGCAGATGATGAAGAAGCATTGGTAAACGAAGATGAAGCAGATGATAAAGAAGCATTGGTAAAAGAAGATAAAGCAGATGATTAAGAAGCATTGGTAAAAGAAGATGAAGCAGATGATGAAGAAGCATTGGTAAACGAAGATGAAGCAGATGATTGAGAAGCATTGGTAAAAGAAGATGAAGCAGATGATTAAGAAGCATTGGTAAAAGAAGATGAAGCAGATGATGAAGAAGCATTGGTAAAAGAAGATGAAGCAGATGATAAAGAAGCATTGGTAAAAGAAGATGAAGCAGATGATAAAGAAGCATTGGTAAAAGAAGATGAAGCAGATGATGAAGAAGCATTGGTAAAAGAAGATGAAGCAGATGATTAAGAAGCATTGGTAAAAGAAGATGAAGCAGATGATGAAGAAGCATTGGTAAAAGAAGATGAAGCAGATGATTAAGAAGCATTGGTAAAAGAAGATGAAGCAGATGATGAAGAAGCATTGGTAAACGAAGATGGAGCAGATGATTAAGAAGCATTGGTAAAAGAAGATGAAGCAGATGATGAAGAGGCATTGGTAAAAGAAGATGAAGCAGATTATAAAGAAGCATTGGTAAAAGAAGATGAAGGAGATGATGAAGATTCATTGGTAAAAAAGATGAAGCAGATAATTAAGAAGCATTGGTAAAAGAAGATGAAGCAGATGATGAAGATGCATTGGTAAAAGAAGATGAAGCAGATGATGAAGATGCATTGGTAAAAAAGATGAAGCAGATGATGAAGAAGCATTGGTAAAAGAAGGTGGAGCAGATGATGAAGATGCATTGGTAAAAGAAGATGAAGCAGATGATGAAGATGCATTGGTAAAAGAAGATGAAGCAGATGATGAAGATGCATTGGTAAAAAAGATGAAGCAGATGATGAAGAAGCATTGGTAAAAGAAGGTGGAGCAGATGATGAAGAAGCATTGTAAACGAAAATTGAGCAGATGATTAAGAAGCAGATGATGAAGAAGCATTCGTAAAAGAACATTTTTCTAAAAAGAGAAAAACTCTGAAACGTTAGAAATTGTTAAAAGTAGGAAAGTGATTTCAGGTGAAGATGGAAAGATCAATTTTTTATCTGAAAACAAAATTATTTTCGTCTTCTCAAATTTGCGATCAGTTGCAGCATCAGTGGCAGCATCAATGTCAGCAACACACCCAACCAATCACCTCAACTTTTGCATACTAATAGACAACTCTGAAAACAAACAACAAAAACTTTCGGATTCCATAATAACGTTTGTTATGTTTGTTTGTTGATTTTTTTTTTTCCAAAATTCATAAATATATCTTGAAAGTATCTTTTGAAAATCCTAAATTCTACCAAATAGCATTCAAAGTATGCAAAAGACGTTGGTATGTTGCTGCAAAAAATAAGAACGAAAAAGTTAATAATATGAGGAATTCAGCAGTGGAGATCTTTAAAATCAGCATTCGAAATCTTGATTATTTTTGCTTTATCTGTGTACAGATGCCATTTGGGATTAATACCATGGCACACAGAAGCGCTTTGCGGTGAGTGTTACGGTGGCATGGTGAATAACTGTATGGACTATAGACAGAGTTTGCCTTTTATTAGCGTCACTTTCATTAATATCCTTGGGAAAGCAATGAATCCATATATACTCATACAAGAAGATTTTATGTGGGCACATGAAATTATATATATATATATATATATATATATATATATATATATATATATATATAATTAAATAATAATTATTCTTTTATACCTACAAACCATAGTATTTCATGTTTACGTAATCATTCTTTTTATTTCGACTTTTCCATTTCTCTGGCACAACGTTATATATATATGTATATATATATATATATATATATTATTCAAATATCAATGTAGAAAGTAATAGTTATGACTGGTCGCGGGACGCGAACCCAGTTAGCAAAGTCAATCTTGGTTTTGCAGACTAGCGTTCTTCCACTCATTTCCAACAGAAATTAAGTTAATTATGAAGCCTTGTAAGCATGGTTGTCATAATTCAGACAGTGATCAGAGAATTCTAACAAGCTGAAAGTTTGTGAATGATGCACGCAACTAATTTACAGCCTTATTCTCAATTCACAGATAGAGCTCAACTTTAATTTTACTTTAAGGAGCTTATAACCATGGGATTTATTTTTTTCAATAAATATTACTAACTTTTATACACACACACACACACACACACATTATATATATATATATATATAAGTAAACATTGTGCATAAATGTGATGACATCGCAGTTAAACGTTTGATCTGCGAATCAAATTAATTGCAACTTTAAAATCACTGGAAATACCTCAAGGGATTCACATTCATGCGCGTCATAGCACTTAAAATACCACGGCATTTATTGTGTGCTGATGGAGAACCCTCTCAAGACGCTACGCTTCAGTTCGATCTTCTGCACTGTTACCTGAGGAAGTGCCTATTCCATTACGTTATTGATATACATGGCTCAAATGAAAAGGTTGGCATCTTAGTTCCCGTAAGACCACCGAATGTAAGCGAAGTTTAACCTGGCCAGCACTAAATTGATAACAATTTGGAAATGCCGTGTACTACCTTTAACAAAATTTCTTCGGATTGATCGAACATTCAATCGCATTCAAGACAATGTACGATTTGGGTTATAAATTAACACAATGATGGTTGATATGCCGTAAAACAACAAATAAATATTATTTTGCACCAATCTTTCAAATGAGATGCGGACAAAATATGCTAGTTAATCCTTGTTTTACGAGAGGTTTTATTTGATTGATTTCAGTTCAACCGATCTGTTCTTTGTAAGTTCTTCAGTTAGCAATAAAAAATCGTATGTTGCTCACTTTATTGCTTCTTTATTGTTTTAATTCGCAGACAAAATTTATGATGCGTAGTTTATTATTCATTTTTATGAAGAATTTTTTTTTTGTCATTACGTGAAAGTAATCGTTTTATCTAACCTCCTCCTACTACTATTCATTCCACATATTTCTCCCCCCCCCCTTGTCTACATTTTACATTCTCCTTCCACCTCTCTCTAATTCGTCTTTTTCACCATTTCTATCTTCACCATCTTATTCTCCTCCTCCTCCTCCTCCTCCTCCTCCTCCAACTACTACTACTACGACGACGACTAGTTTGTCCTCTTCAGTTTAATATTTTCCGATATCTCCGTCTCCTTTTGGTTCTTGTGATTTATCTTTCTTCTACTTGTTACTCTTCTTGATATTCTGTTTCCTTACCTTTTCCCATCCGCTTCTTCTTCTTCTTCTTCTTCTTCATCTTCTTCTCTTTCCCCTTCTTCTCCTATTTTTTCATCTTTTCCTTCTTTTTTCTTTTTTCTTCCTTTTTTCTTCTTTTTCTTCTTCTTCTTCTTATTATTGTCTATATATTAATAAGATAGCGTGTGTATTATTTATTTTGTGTGTCGCGCTTACATCCGAGTGACTGTCGTTTAATTGTTATGGACTTCCATTTCTTGTAATAAATAATTAAACCAAGAATTCTTCAAAAGTTTGGTTTTAGTATCGATTATAGCTGATGGCATTTAATTCATTTATTTTTATTAATAATTTTACCAATAATTCTTCATAAGTTTTGCGTTTCGGTTTCGATTATAGCTGAGGGAACTGAAGATATATATATATATATATATATATATATATATATATATATATATATATATATATATATATATATATATATATATATATATATATATCATAAGTTCTGGTTTTGGTTTTGATTCAAGTTGATGCACCTAAGGCATATGGATATATTCTTTTCTTTTTTAAATCGCAACTTTATAATCTATAAAATATATAACATTTGCATATTTTAGTGTACTTTAACGACTGCTAGCTTCTGTACTTTTAACAAAAGAGCCACAATAATATCACAGTGTCTCCATTTACGCTAAGCATCTGCGGATTACTAACATCAGTATATTACATATGAAAGACTCCCCTGTGGAATTTTCAACGGTCCTGCTAGTTATTATTATTATTATTATTATTATTATTATTATTATTATTATTATTATTATTATTATTATTATTATTATTATTATTTAAATATTAATTTACTTGTCCGACCTCCGGTGTCACAAAACAACTATCATCATCGCCAATATGAATTAATGAGAAACGAATTACCTCCCTTTACTACCACTCTTTATCAGTTAGAAAACATAAAACTCATTTCCTCTCCAAAAATTTTCAACACAAAAAAAAACATAGCTGTCTTTTTACGGTTTAAAATTGGCTATTTTATTTTATAA